>NC_000074.6:115845247-116005247 GCF_000001635.26 Mus musculus | reverse complement strand
CAAATTGATGCTGCTAGCAGTAATGGTAATGCTGCCTGTTACAACATGAGGAGGAGGTACAGGGAGGTGGGGGCTGCCGATGGTGGTTACACGATCAGTATAAGAGCTAGAAGAGGAGAGTGGTGGTCATAAGAGATTGATGTCCTAGTAGGAGTTACAGAAGAAGTATATAGCAAAGAAATCAGAGAACAGTCTCCAAGGAGGTCAAGGAACACGATACAAATGGGCACCTGAAGATACTGTCAATAGGCCCAGGGGGATGAAGACTGGGAACTGCTCATGGCTTTGCAACACAGAGGCCACTGACAGAGTGGCAGTGTAGTACAGTAGTCAGCACAAGGAGGAAGGGGGAGGGCATACCAGCCATGTGTGCTGATGGTGGTGCCAGTCAGAGTGAACATCGGAAGACAGGTAGTGGCCACAGTGGGTGGGGCATACAGACAGATGAGTGACACTGGATCTCTGAACTTGGATTTGGGTCTCAGCAAACAACATCGTTCAATATGAGAGTCATTGCATTAACGTTTAAAGAATAAAATAAGAGTCATAACCAAAGAGGCTTTCCAAATACATTGCTGAAGACATTTGGTAAGCTGGGAAACTCTCCTCTAGGCCTCAGATGTGGACTGTTGACATTCTTAATTTGGAGGCTTGGAGAAGTGGTCTGTTAATATTCTCAATGGATCTCCCTGGTACTCAAAAAGGTATTATGTCAGGGTCAGAGATGGGCAATGGATGACTGTTAAGGGGACTACAGTTAGCCCATGACCATTGAAATCTTCTGTAACATTCTAACTGTCTGGAAGTTTGAAGTTCTAATCTTTACCATAGATTTTCTTCTCTGCTCTCCCATCCCCAGCCACTTCAGTTCACACAGTTATTGTAGCAGGTGAAGAGTAAGTTTTAATTGTAATTGGGTGGCTGTCTCGATAGCTTCTAAAAGAGGAGGAGGAGGAAGAGGAGGAAGAGGAGGAAGAGGAGGAGGAGGAGGAGGTAGAGGAGGAGGAAGAAGAGGAGGAGGAGGAAGAGGAGAAGGAGGGAGAGGAGGAGGACAAATAATTGTGGGAGAGGGAAGAGGATTAAAAATGAGCAAAAGCCTGGGAATAATTGTGAGAAGGAGGAGGAAGAGGAGTAGGTCAGGGCAGGACAAAAGTTGTAAATTGGTGATGGTTATAGTGGTAATTTTAGTATTGGTAGAAATAAAAATACTAATTAACAGCTTTAGAAACTGGACGTAAATCGTAAACTAGTGCTAACAATGATTGAAAGGCAAGGAAGTACCAAAGATTCTGAATGAAGCAAGCAGTGTACAGACAGCAGTAAGATAAAGTGTGACTTCCAACAAAAATGAGGTCCATGCTTGGCTTGTGTGTCTGTGTGTCTGTGTATATGTAGCTATGTGTGCACACATGTATGCACCTGTCTGTGGAGCCAAAGGGCCACCTTCAGGAGTTGTAATTCAGGTGCCATCCACCTTGTTTTCTGAGGCAGGATTGCAAGTGACTTGGAGATCATCACCTTATTGGGCAGATTGGCCAAGGAGCCCTGGGAATTTGCTTGTCTCTGCCTCCCCAGGGCTGGGATTACAAGTATGCCCCACTCGGACTGGCTTTTATACCTGGGCTCTGGGGACAAGCTCACATCCTCACACATGCACAGCAAGAGCTTCACTCACCTATTTTTGGTTTTCCTTTGTCATTGTCACTGCTGGTTGGTCTGTTCCTGGGATTATGGTATATGGGTATACCACCCAGCGGTAATAATGCCTCCAGGAGCAGAGATGGAGTGGGTGAGGCGGTCACTCTTGTCTGCTCGTCTGCATCTGGAATGACCACAGTCAACTTCTAACAGAGGCAATAGTTTAGCATGTGTGTTGGACTTTACTCTCTGTTTTTTTTTCCCCCCTGTGCACACTATGTACTGAGTTGTCAGATTTTTAGGGTAAGATTATGTCTCTGAGTAAGCTGATTAGTGTTAGACTGATTGTTTTAAAATAACTCACGCGGCATCTGAATTTATTTACATACATGATATTGCCTTCTATAAACACAGCTGTATGAGCAAGAAAATTCAACGGTATTTTGGGAAGTTAAGCCAACAGTTTAGCTGTCACAGAGGCTGCCTTCTCATTCTGCCTTCTCTCTAGTTCCTTTTCTTTCTAGACTGTTTTTCAAGAAGGTTTCAGCTTGAAAACTTTGTCCCAAAGGGTCTCAAGAAGTGAGAGAAATACCGACCGCCCTTTGAGAGAGGGTGAAGAGAAGCCTCCAAAGAAAAGCTGGTCCCAGGCTCAGTGTCAGGAAGGCGTGTGGACTTTCCTGCAGTGTGGATGCTATCAGGGATACTAGGGCCGGCCTCAGCTTCTGTGTAGTAGAATACTTGTCTGAGTTTATGCATTCCATATGATTTTGCTGAACATGATTCTGTATTATACAGCTACAGGTCAGACTCTGAGTATTCAAAGATAAGCAATAATAGTCCAGTCTTGGTGAACTTTACAGTATCCTAGTAGAGACATATGTGACATGACTCTACAAGTATATGTCCATACATGTGGTGTGTGTGTGTGTGTGTGTGTGTGTGTGTGTGTGTGTGTGTGTGCAGTCTAACTAAGGACTATGGAGCTGTTTAAAACTTGGTATCAAGAACCTGAAGATGCCCCAACGGGTAAGAAGGACACATGCTCCACTATGTTCATAGCAGCCTTATTTATAATAGCCAGAAGCTGGAAAGAACCCAGATGCCCCTCAACAGAGGAATGGATACAGAAAATGTGGTGCATCTACACAATGGAGTACTACTCAGCTATTAAAAAGAATGAATTTATGAAATTCCTAGCCAAATGGATGGACCTGGAGGGCATCATCCTGAGTGAGGTAACACATTCACAAAGGAACTCACACAATATGTACTCACTGATAAGTGGATATTAGCCCCAAACCTAGGATTCCCAAGATATAAGGTACAATTTGCTAAACACATGAAACTCAAGAAGAATGAAGACTGAAGTGTGGACACTATGCCCCTCCTTAGAAATGGGAACAAAACACCCATGGAAGGAGTTACAGAGACAAAGTTTGGAGCTGAGATGAAAGGATGGACCATGTAGAGACTGCCATATCCAGGGATCCACCCCATAATCAGCATCCAAACGCTGACACCATTGCATACACTAGCAAGATTTTATTGAAAGGACTCAGATGTAGCTGTCTCTTGTGAGACTATGCCGGGGCCTAGCAAACACAGAAGTGGATGCTCACAGTCAGCTAATGGATGGATCACAGGGCTCCCAATGGAGGAGCTAGAGAAAGTAGCCAAGGAGCTAAAGGGATCTGCAACCCTATAGGTGGAACAACAATATGAACTAACCAGTACCCCGGAGCTCTTGACTCTAGCTGCATATGTATCAAAAGATGGCCTAGTCGGCCATCACTGGAAAGAGAGGCCCATTGGACTTGCAAACTTTATATGCCCCAGTACAGGGGAACGCCAGGGCCAAAAAGGGGGAGTGGGTGGGTAGGGGAGTAGGGGTGGGTAGGTATGGGGGACTTTTGGTATAGCATTGTAAATGTAAATGAGCTAAATACCTAATAAAAAATGGAAAAAAAAAAAAGAACCTGCATCTTGGCCCCTTGATCTCCAGTTTTCCCTCTTGCTCATCTGTTGACCATTGGTCATAGCATTACTCTTTCCTTGCTTCATTCCCCCCTGCCTTTTCTTTAATTTGTTCTTCTAATTTACTAAGATAGATCAATGACTTCTTGCTTTCTTATTTAGCATTTTATTTTATTTTTTTTTTAGAATTTCATACAATACATTTTATCACCTTCACTCCCCACTCCTCCCCCTTACTCTCTGCAGATCCAGCCTTCCAACTCCCTCTCTCCAGGACCACATGTGCACTATTTCTTCTATAACCCACTGCACACAATTTGCCTGCTTATACCTACTAGGTGTGATACCATCTGTTGGAGGCAGTCAGCTCCCCGAGGCTATGCCCTCAAAGGAAACTGATGCTCCCTTTCCCAGAAGCCACCACCTCTCCACGGATCCTTAGTCAGAGGTAAGGGACCATGAATTCCTTCCCACTTTTATGCTTTCTACAAAAATCTTTTTTTCCCTTTTATTTGGTAATAAAATTTATATATAATTTCCCCTCTGAGTATGGTTTAAGCTTAATCTCACAGATTCTGATATGTTTTTACTTCAAAATCTTATCTTTTTACTTGACTAATGGATTTTTGATGATTGTAGTTCAACTTTAGAATGTCCAAGAATTTTCTGCTTATTCATCTATTATTGATTGCTTATCAAATTCAATGTGGTTAGTGAATTTGTGTTATGTGACTTCAATTGTCCTATATATAGTAAACCCTTTATCTAACGGAACGTAATTTTTGGTGTTTAGCATGTTTTAGGCATTGAGAAAACAGCGTGTGGCCTGCTCTCAGTGGTGGGAGCAGTTCATACATGTAGGATTAGTTGATTGTATTGAATGATCTAAATTCTTGCAGGTTCTCTGTCAGTCCTTCCTGAGGTATTGATCTAGAAGTCTCTAAATAGGATTGTGGACATTTTTCCATTTCAGCGCTGTGGTGCTCAGGCTCATGAAGTCAGAATCTCCTAGGTTCATACACACTTAGCATTGTTACATCTTCTTAAGAGACACTTGGTCAAAATCATGCGCATATGTTAGTTAGATGAAGCATTGTGTTTCAAACGTGTGTACCATGGATTTTCCCAGCGTGAAGCCCCATCACTCTCTCCTCTCCCCTCTTGATGACTTCCTTTCTCTTCCCCTTCTCCTTGTCCCTGCATGTGTGTGTATGTGTATGTGTGTGCTTCTCTCTCTGTATGTGTATGTGTGGATGAGCACTCTCTAATCATATGAAATGCCCTGTATTTTTAATCTCTAGTAGTACTCCATTTTACACTCATGCAACAATCATTGTTGTGTTAAATGTATTCTCCTGATGTAACTGTTATCTCAGAGGTTTACTGCCTCAGTCTGCTAACTTATGCCTAGTCCTGGAAGCTTCTAGCCTCCATACAATCTTATCTAGGCCTAGAAGGTTTTCAGCCTCCGAGACAGTACTGAATAAGCTCACCCTTGGTAGGTCTTTCTGCTCTCTAGCTAGCTGGTTCAACTCTGGCTGTTCTGACTTAAACTCCTCTCCAATCTGGCTTCTTTTGGCTTCTGAATTGCTCTTCACGACTTTAAGCTACCTCTGCCAATCTGTTCTGATCTCCTGGCTCCTTCTCATCATCTGGCTTCTGAATCTGTCCTCACCTGTACCTAGCTTGTTCTCTCTTTGAAACCTGCCTCTGTAAAAGTGCCTCTTTCCTTTTTCCCTCTCTGCACTTCTCTTCTCCTGTGAGTTTGGCATATCCGAGTCTGTAAAATCTTCCTCTGGTTTGTCACTTTCTCTGCCCCTCAACTAGATATCACTTTCAAACATGGGTGCTTCATTCAACAAACTAACGTAACCTTCATTGTTTGGTATTAAAGGTGTGTGTACTATGGATGTGTCTGTATTCTAGCCAGAGAGAGTAAAGGTGTATGCTAAAGGCTGAGCCACACCACAACTAGAAACAATTTTTTTCCAGTAAGTAACACAATCTTGGGGTTCACACTGTGATCAAATATCCCGAAACACGGTACCATCTCCCTAACTCTCAGAGCTCCTTAAGGAATGACCGTGAGCCAATGCCAAAGAGAACGTATTCACTTACATTCTTATACATTCATTTATCCCCGGGAGAACCCGAGCAATAGGCAGTAGTGTTGACACCGTTGCTGTTTTACAGATGGAGTCTTTGATCCTCAGCGAATTTGCAGGCATTTCTGAGAGACACAAAGCTGGTAGCAGGAGAGATGGGGTGTCGATCGAGCCTGGATTGGTGTCCCCAGTGTTCTTCACTGAGTGACTTTGTTTTATCCCCTCTCCTCACACTGAACAGCACACACCGATCAAGCAGTTCCCTCCTGACTGACAAGTAAGTTGTGTGGTTGCAGAAAGCTCCGTGTGGGCGCATACACCGACTGGTACACAGACATCCCATAACTATTTGTTGAATTAGCAAAGCCCTGCATGTTTGTTCAGCACCTCTAAGTGCCTCTAGCCTTTTTATGTATGATAAGGGAGTATATCCAAGTACATAATTTCATTCTCAAACGTATATAAATTATACGAGGCACAGGTGTATGTCTAAAATATATTTTGGCACTGCACGAAGGAAAGCTTTTTAGAGCCGGAAGGCGAGCCCCGTGGCACAGATCTGGATCTGCCCGTTTCTTCCCGCCTGCCGAGAGACTTGGTGTACTTTTGAAAAGAGGCAAAAGTGAATATATGTCCGACTTGGAATTAACTATCCCATTAAGTTGTGAGCCTATGGTAACTTCCTCCTCCTCCTCCTCCTCCTCCTCCTCCTCCTCCTCCTCCTCCTCCTCCTCCTCCTTACACCCTCCCCTGCCTTCCCTCCCCACCCCACCCTAGCTTAGCCTATCATTAGCGGCTATCTGGAATTGACAGTAGAGTAATTTGAACTCTGACTCCCCAGGGCCTATTCTTTTACTTCCTGCTGTAGGAATACGGTGCGTATTGATTAGATATCAGACTGTAATGGGCTTCCAATCTCTCTGCCTTAAGATATATGATGGAGATGACAGGAAGCAGATAGCCGGTTACTACTTGTAAATAGTCCTGCTCGAGCAAAATGTTTCGTAACCGCTTCGATGCCGTGTGTGTGTGTGTGTGTGTGTGTGTGTGTGTGTGTGTGTGTGTGTGCTCCCCAAAGCTGCTTCGTGACATGGGGAAAGTCAGACACGGAGGAAGTGACTTGTCCAGTACGGCCACCGTCCAAGATGGCCTTCTCTTGGAGCACTGTGCATCTGATCATGACAGTCTACCTGCAGAAGTGCTATACTCATTGCTCAGAGACTAAACCAATGTCCTCTCCAGCCTGCTTCCACTTCATGACGGAGGGAAAGGGGGGAGGGGGAGGGCTAGACATTGAGTAGAGATTTGAAGCTATTCGTTCACCAAGCTCTGACATCCACATCTGTGAAATGGGAAAGGTAATACCACTTCCGGTGTTCCCGAAAGGAGTATCTGAAAGAGCTAACAGTGGTCCCTGCCTGGTCGTTCCTGTTGCTTCTCCAAATTTCCTCGTCTTCCCAAGTACACACTTCCTTTTGGATGAGGTCAGTTCTGGGAAGATGTACACTCTCAACCGCATCTCTTTGGGCAGCCCTGTGCTGCCCTTTGTGAGTATGTGGTCCTGGTACTCACTGGCAGGTGAGTTGACTGAATTGAAGGTCCCAGTTGACATGGACTTCCTTGAGCCCTGGAGTCCATGGAAGCTCAAGGCTGATTAATTATCCCATGTGTAGTTGGCCAGAGTTTATTTTCTATCTCCTGTCTGCTTGTTTGAGAAGGGAGAACCCCAAATTAAACTCTGAGCTTGACATTTGCAGAAGGAAATCCAAAGTGGACCGGGCTACCTTTCCCTTCCTAGTGGCCCTGGGGAAGCTATGTGAACCTGCTGTTCCCTCTCCAGTGTGGATTTTTTTTTTTTTTTTTTTTTTTTTTTTTGCCCATCAGGAATTACTTTCCATTGGGTCTTTATTTTCTTTGTCTTAGAACAACAATGACTGAAAAGCAAGCTGAACATGGTTCAAAAGAGGAATCCCAGGGAAGACTGTGAACTTTGAAGGGGGCTGAAATGCAAGGTTATACATTTTTAATTACACTGGACTTAAAGCTCATATTCATTTATTACCAGCGATATCAGCCACTTATCTACCACTTCTCTCATCTTTGCCCTGCAAACAGACATGACCCTGGTCAAGTAAGATAAATGGAGAATTAAAAATGGCTACCATCTGGGAATTGATTGGAAAACAGAAGAAGAAAGCCAGGGCTGCAGGTTAATCCTGGGCTTCTTCCTAATCTTTCAGCTGCTCCCATGTCTGTGAGTATAGACAAGACCCGGCAGCCCCCGCTTCCCACTTTGCTATGTTTCCTTGTTGCTCCTTCCTCTCCTGCTCCGGTTAGGATGAGGGGATCAATAAAGTCAGCTCTGAGAGAGAAAGGAGCAGCCTTCAGGCTGGTATCAGATGCCTCATCCTTGTAGCACGAGGAGAGGGGCCAGCATTCAGTAAGTGACCTGATTGCACATCCCCAAAACACTGAATTCATCTTATTGACTCCATCAGCATTGTCATCCTGGAGGTTGCTCTCAATTACCTCAAGAGAGGGCTGAGGAAGGGAACTGTGACCGTCACCTTCAGTCCAGAGAGATCTGCTCAGGGAGGACATCCAGACGCCAGGAATGATGGGTACCACTCACTGAGTGCCTTACATGCACCAGTGCCCCTGCTACCTTTGAGATGGTCCATACCTCACGGCATCCTCATGCCATCCTGAGAGGGTCTGGTTATTGCTGTCCTGCAGATGAAGACCTCTAAGACATGGGGAAGCTTGGAAGCTTGACATCATCTTGAGGTGGATGATTGCAGAAGATTTTACACACTGTTTTTTGTGGTGTCTTGGGAAGCCCAGCTCCGACTCCCCACCAGCCCTGGCTACCAGCTAGTAACAGAAAATATGGAGAGAACAGAGGAAGGCCCTTTAATCTCATCCTTCAGTTTTCAAGTTCAGAAACAAACCCAGAGGAGAGTGACTTTGAAAACATCACACAGCACAGTTGTCATTAGGCTCCATTGACCCAAGACTGTCATTCCTATTCCTTTGGACAAAGGACACTCTTCTTTACCCTGGACTCTTCCCTCCAATCTCAGCAGGAAATGTTCCTCTGCACCATGCCTGGACCAATGTGGGTTTGAAAAATGAAGAGATGGATGGATGACATTCTAGATCTCATGGGTTATTTTATTTATTCAACAAACCTTTATTAAACACTTACTGTATACAAACAAGATTAAGCTAAGTGCAGCGATTGCAAGCACTAGCAGGTGTGTGTGTGCGTGCACACACACCTATGCAGGCATATGTGGAGGCCAGAGACTGACCTTGGATATTATCTCTCTCTCTCTATCTCTACACACACACACACACACACACACACACACACACACACACACACACACACACAGGCTTTCTAAAGCAAAAATCCAAAAATTAAAACAAAACAAAACAAAACAAACAAAAATTCCTTGGGGATAATTTTCTCTTGCTGGCCAGTGAGCTCTATGGATCCTTCTGCCAATAGTCTCCAGGCTTGGGGTGAGAAGTTTACACCAGCACAACTTACTGTCACATGGATGCTGGGGATTTGAATTCAGGGCCCCATGCTTGTGTAGCACTTTAATCCAGGGAGCCATCTCCTCTGCCCTGTGTGTTCCTTTTCTTTCTCTCCACTAGCTGCCACCTCGCCACCCCCCCCCCCCCGCCCCAATAAGTTTGGGCTGAAAAATGAAACAAGATAAATAAGATATTTTGTAAACTACCGACACTGTAACCATGTGTAGACACTCGATGCAAATTGAAACAGCAAAACATCTACTTCAGAATTCACCTTAATCACCCGATACGTTTTGTGCAATATTGAAGTAATCATGCTTTTTCAAATTTCACAAGTACTAAAAATAAAGATGAAAACAAACTAAAGTGAAAACACCTCTGGATTGGAATGCTCTTCTTGCTTTGCAGCAAAGTGCTGTGAGTTTTAGGGAGGAGGGGCTAGAGGGAGCTCACATTTACAGAGTGCTGACTCCTAGCCTGGCATTCCATAGACATGACTTCATTTAATCCCCTCAAAACTCCTGCAAGGTGTGTTATTATCTCCATTTTACAGATGGGGAAGCTAAAAGTGTAATGACTTGTCGTTAAGACTCGTAGCCAGACAGAAGGCATGGTCCAATTAACTGCAAAGCCGACAATCTGAAAGTAACCTCTCCACATACAAGAGGCAGTTATGGGTCTTCTCATGAAGATGAAACCATAGAAATGGAAATGCTGATTCCCGTGCACTGAGCACTCACAGTGTCATGCACTATGTGGGACAAACGAGAGGTATAATCCTATTTGGCCTTCACTAAAACCGGATGGACAGAGAACTTTGTGTTCTTTATCTTCAGGTGAATAAAAAGGGGGAACCCAAACCTATTCTGGGATTCCAGACCCAGATTCTGGTCCCATAACATCAATCCTTGACTCTGGAGCCTCACAATCCCATCTCTCTCTCTCTCTCTCTCTCTCTCTCTCTCTCTCTCTCTCTCTCTCTCTCTCTCTCTCATTCTGTGTGTGTGTGTGTGTGTGTGTGTGTGTGTGCATTTGTATATATCTGTGTGTGTGTGTATGTGGTACCCCTGTATATGTTCACAATGTGTGTGGGCACATAAGCATGTGTGCATATGTGCATATAGACAGATCCAAGGTTGATGTCAAAAAAACCATGCATTTTCACCCTTAACCTTATTAAGTCAGGAATCTAACCCAAAACTTCTGATGTGTTTGGTCTTGCCAGCTGGCTTGCTCTGAGCAGGACTCACAGGTGGGTCACTGTGATGGCCTATTATTTAAATGATTCTGGGAATCGAAACTCTGGATCTCAAGGTTCTGTCTCCCTAGCACCACTCTTGATGAGGACCCCACATGGCCTTTCCTGAAAGGGAAAGCAGCTCTCCTTCAGGGATAAAGATGTTCTCCCTCAAATACAGTTTTATGTACTAGGTCAAAATAGAACCAGAAGGATTGAGAGTTTGGGAACGTAAATATGCAAAATAACGAAATGGAAGAGTTTCCGTATCTCAAAATGGTATCTCCTCCATTGCAAGTGACACACGTGTGGCTTAGGTAGGGAGGAACTTGTCATGCTGGTGTTTTCTCTGTCAAGCTGATGAATTTCCTCTTGAGTGTTCATGGTGGGCTCCTTCTCTTAAAACACTTGTCTGTAGAGAAGTCTGAACAGAGCCCCTGTGCTCACATTCTGGTGAGGACACTAAGGTCACTCCTCAGGGCATTCCTTGCCCATCAAGGCTGTTTCAAAGTGTGGCGGACTCTTGCTCCAAGAACACTAGCTCCGATTTCCAGTTTGAGTTATGAAATACCAGCTCCCGATCTGTCTGCTCACGTGGCTCTCCTGAGCTTCCAGGGGGTTCTGTGAATATCCTTTCCCTCTTCCCCTGTGCTTTTAAGACCCATGAGTTCTTGGCTGCAGGGATGGTTGAACTTTTTCTTTCTTGTTTTTATCTTACTTAAAAATAACCACCCCCCAGGTCACTCGTGAGCGGGATGGTCCCCTTTCCTCATGTAAGCCAACAGGGAGTTCACGAATAACAGTTCTAGTCCCATGAAGGTTAGACTCAATGAGGATATTGCATCTATGATTACTTTCCTCCATTTTATAAATGGGGAAACTGAGGCTTCTAGTATAGTAAAGATTATGAAATGGGCTTAATGGTAACCATTATTGCTAGCGATGATTAGTCCGTTTTTCTGTAATCTTGGCGTCTCTACTGGGAACATCCTTTCATTAATTCCACAACAGTCCCCGAAGGGCAGCCAGCCATCACTGTGACGGTTCTCTTACAGATGAGAAAACTCAGCATGCGCACACTAAGAAAGTCAAACTGCTATGCAATCATTTGAGGCCAGAATACACGATTTTGAACTTGCCCTCTTACAACAAAATAATCACCAGTATCACTAAGAGATCAAAGAGTAGGTTTCAAGGAGTGATATTTTTAAAGATGCCAGCAGATGGAATCAAGTTGAGCCCGCTGCTTGTCTTGTGATTTAGGGCCAAATGTGTGACCTGGGGAGTTGGGTCAGCTGCTGCCCGCAGTGTGTACTTAGCTGTGACACCTCTGGGCACAATCACTGCCTCCTGGGCAAAGCCAATAGACAGCGAGAGTGAAGGAAAAGGTACCTTGGGAATGTGGTCTATACTTAGGAGAACCATGAAAAACCTAAGAGGGATCCTCCTCCAAAGGGAAGCCCAGCTCCCCACTTTTGGGTGCATCTTAAAGTGAGCGTGCTCCATAGTTAAGATACTGCAAGCTCCTTTGAGTCAGGCTAAACAAGGAAACAGAACCTGAGCAGGGACAAAAATGAAGAAGAGACTGAAGGAAAGGCGGTCCAATGACTGGTCCATCTTGGGATCCATCTCATTGGGATTGGGGGGAGGGGGTGGGGGGCAAGGCTTGACACTATTGCTGATGCTATGATGTGTTTACAGATGGGAGCCTGGCATGGCTGTCCTGAGAGAGGTCCTACCAACAACTGACTGAGACCGAAGCAGATACTTACACCCAACCATTGGACTGAAGTCGGGGACACCTATGGTTGAATTAGGGGAAAGACTGAAGAAGCTGAAAGGGAGAGTGGCAGCGACCCTATAGGAAGACCAGCAGTCTCAACTAACCCAGACCCCAGGGAGCTCCCAGAGACTGAACCACCAACCAGGAACGTTCACAGGTTGGCCAGAGGCCCCTGGCACATATGTAGCAGAAGTCTACCTGGTCTGGCCTCAGTGGGAGAAGATACACTTAATCTTCGAGAGCTTTGAGGCCCCAGGGAAGGGGGCAGGGGGGACCCTCTCAGAGGCAAAGGGGGAGGAGGAATGGGATGAGGAACTGTGGGAGGGAGGAACTGAAAAGGAGGCAAAGACTGGGATGTAAATAAATACAATAATTTAAATAAATAAATAAATATTTTTTAAAAATGTATTTTCTTTCTTTTCACTTTTCTTTTATTTACTTAATTGATTTTAAAATTTTCAGTACAGTCCAGTCGTGGGTCAAATGAGAGATCGTCCCGCCTCTCACTGCAGGAAGAGATATTATAAATGACCACATACTGATATGTACAGATAGACCCACTTCACCATTCTCCAGCTTTCCTTCTCATGTCTCCTTTCTTGAAACATTTGTTCCCACTTAGGATTCAGGAATCCACCTCATTTTGTTTATAATGGTTTTTGAAAGCAGTATTTTAAATTTATGCTTTGAAAATGTTGTTAAGTATATACACCATATGTCGATCGAGTCCAATCTCCTCTAAGCCCTTGAACTCTCCCATGAGCCACACCCTATCACATCTCTCTCTTTATCCTCACCTCGTTTATTTGGTTTTAAGATGTCACTGCCTCGTGGTCCCAGCTGGCCTCAAACATCTCGAATCTCCTAACTTCTAAATCTCAAGTGTTGTGATGGCGAGTGTGTACTACCAGGCCAGGCCCAGATTTAGTTAATTAACTAAGTATTTCTTGCATTTGTTATTGTGTACATGCAGGTGTAAGTATGCAAAAGAGTGAGTGCTTGTGAAGTTCAGAGGTCAACCTTGGATGCTGTCCCACTGGAGCCATATATACATACACTGGTTTTTTTGTTTTGTTTTGTTTTGTTTTTAAGATAGGGTCTCTCTCTCTCATTAGGACCTGGGATCATTGAATGGCTAAATTCTCTGTCCAGTAAACTCTGGGCATGTGTCTCTTTTCACTTTCCTGGTGTTGGGATTATAAGTATGTGCTACCACAGGTAGCTTCTTTTTTTTTTTTTTTTTTTTTTTTTGTGGGTGCTAGGTATCAAACTCAGGTCAACACAGTTGTGCAGTAAGCACGAGTTACCACAGCTACCTCACTGCTAACCCTGTGATCCATTTTTTTGTTTTAGTGACCACAGAAATCCTGTTCTGTGGGGCAGTGGGTCTATAGTCTGCTGTTCGCTTTCCATCCTCCTGTTGATAGATAATCCAATAGCTTATTTTGTGTGCTTTTTAATTATTGCAGTTGGTATAAAAACATTGAGGGAGCCAGTGACACAGATTAGTGGGAAAAGGTGCTTGGTGCTGATGCTGATGCTGATGCTGGTGCTGATGATGGTGCTGATGCTGGTGTTGATGCTGATGCTCTGAACTTAATCCCTGGGACCCAAATGATGGAAGGAGAAAAATCAATGAATCAACTCCCTCACATCACCCATCCTCTGACCTACACAGACAGGCTAGATTGTGTGGGACACACACATTCACGAAAGAAAGGAAGAAAGAAAGAAAGAAAGAAAGAAAGAAAGAAAGAAAGAAAGGAAGGAAGGAAGGAAGGAAGGAAGGAAGAAAGAAAGAAAGAAAGAAAGAAAGAAAGAAAGAAAGAAAGGAAGAAAGAAGAAATGTGATAAAAACTTTAAAACTCATTGACATTATAATTGCATATATATTCTTGAATAATTACTTTTGATTTCAACTAGATATAATTTGAATTATTTGTAAAATAAGTGAGGGATTTTGATAGGAGTATAATTTGCTTAAATGTTAAGAAATAAGTTGGGCTATCTAGTCAGTTCCTAGAGATCACTGCTAGGAGAGGGATTCCAACAATAATCCCTGTGCTTTCAGCTCCTCCCCTGTTCCCTCTCTATTTCACCACCCAAAGAATGCCACCTTTTCTCTAAACCACTAAGAGAAGGGGCAGGTCTTTACTCATGTTTGCTCACTGTATCATGTGAAAACTGGTCCTTTCTTTTTAAAAAATAAGCATTCTTTACCGACTTATTTTGCTGTGGGTGTCACAGCAAGGAGTCTATGACAGTGGCTGCATATGTAGGGCAGACATGTACCATTTTTTAATATAATAAGGGCACATGAATTAGAGTGACATTCACTTGGCAAAAATATCTTTCATTGGTATAAACAAAGCTGAAAGATGCTTAGAAATGAATGTCTCCTTTTGGAATGTGGACAGTTCATCGGGTAGAGTGCTTGCCTATTCTGTAGCAAGCCCTAAGCTCCCTTCCCAGCATCATATATATGTGTGTCCATCTGTAGTCCCAGCATGCAGGAGGTTAGAAGCAGGAGGATCAGAAGTTCAAGGCTGCCCTCAGCTCCGTGAGTTCAAGGCTATCTTGAATCAATTGAGGCTACCTCAAATAGCAACACCAGCAAGAAGAGATTCTATCTCCTCTATACAAAATACAGATCTGTCTCAAGTATGCCAAAGAATTCGATTCTGTGTCCTATTGTTATACAGAATAATTAGAACATTTGTCCATGTCCTAACACCTGCCATTAGACTCTGAAGCTCATCTCAGGGTGAGCAGGGCTCAGAGTGAGCCTCCTAAATCAATCTTTTCTATTTCTGGAGAACAGCCTCCATTTGTCAGCTTGCCTGTGACTCTAGGGTGTTCCAGCGTCAATATAAGGACAGATCTCTGCTGCTAGAGCATCCCAACATTCACAGTAGGAATCCCCATACCAGATTCTTGTCAAGACCTTCCCTGCTTTGACAGCCAACCTCCTAGCTGGAAACTAACAGTTCTTTCCGAAGAAGCCGAAGGAATCTTCTCATACAGCTCTCAAGCTTGTAACAATGCCTTTGGCCATTACAGCTAAAGACCTGTCAGGCTTCCTGTGCGCCCTTCCACTTCTTGAGCTCAGCACACGGAGCAGAATAGCCATTTTGCACATGAAATTGCCTAAGTTCTACATGGGAATCTGCCTCTTAGCTCCCCCTGTGCTGAGCAGGAGGCATTTGGTTCCTCCTCAAGCTTGGAAATTGGGTCTTGCCCACTAGGCTTCTTACAAGATGCTGGGAAAGCCATCTACCAAGGAAACAGAATACAGAGCGAGAAGTGTCAATTCCCACTTAGAATGTTTCTCAGTGGAATAAATATATATATATCCATCTACCACTTAACTTTCCCTCTATTACTGTGGTTACTGTATACTTAATTAACTCACTCATTATATATATCTTTTTTTTCCCTTAAGGAGGATCACTATCAAATAGCAGTAGCATCAAATATTCACATTTATCCAGGAGTCCAGAAAACACAAATTTCTCAGAGCTTTGATCTTGGGGACTTATTTTGTACAAACAAGTACTCAAACCAACAGGAAGATCGGTGATGGAAGCTGTCCTTTAATCCATTTTTCAGCCTTGATTCCAACAAAGTCAATCTGGACTCTCTCACCTTTTTGGTTCCATACAGAGGCAGACACCAAAGCATTACTGAAAAGGAGTGGACAAAGCCAGGAGAAAACCACATCCAGCAGTGGATAAACAGTGGTCCATCCTGCACCTATTGGGTTGAACTCACAGGAGGAAGGAATTCACACACACACACACACACACACGCACGCACGCACGCACGCACGCACGCACACACACACACACACACACACACGCACGCACGCACGCACGCACGCACACACACACACACACACACACACACACGCACGCACACACACACACACACACACACACACGCACTCACACACACACACACACACACACACACACACGCACACACACACACACACACACACGCACACACACGCACACACACACACACACGCACTCACACACACACACACACACACACACACACACACACACACACACACAAATGCTAGGGTAATTCTTTTTAAGGGACGTTTTGTGGAAGTGCAGCAAACATACAGAAAAGTACAGAAGGCACAAAAATGGCTCATTGAAATTCCATAAACTCTTGACACCATACCTGTGTGGAAAAAAAAATTCAAAAGAAACATTCCCAGCACGATGGGGTAGAGTTCTCCATTGCTTTCTCACAGCGGAAACCACGTCTCATACTTTGGTTCAACTTGTCTGTTTTTGAAGTTTATAAACAGACTGGTAGCCAACATATTCTCTTGTCTCCAGCTTCTACTGGGAGTTATGACTTGATGATCATCTTGGTCACTGTGAAGAGACACCATGACCAAGACTACTTATAAAAGAAAGCATGTAACTGGGGACTTGTTTACAGTTTCAGATGGTCAGTACATTTCCATCACAGCAGGAAGTACAGCAGCCAGCAGGCAAGCATGGTGCTGGGGCAGTAGCTGAGAGCTTATATCTGATCTATGACTGCAGAGAAAGAGACTGGACATGGCATGTGCTTTTGAAATCTCAAAGTCCTCCCCTAGTGACAATCTACACCAGGCCACACCTTCTAACCCTTCTTAATTAACCCATCAGCTGGGAACCAAACATTCAACTATATGAGCCTTTGGGTGCCAGTCTCATTCAAGTTACCATTATGACGATGCTCTGCTCTCTGTCGTCTATCCATCTACTTTTTCCTCTATTACCGTGGTTACTGTATACTTAATTAACTCACTCATTAAAAAAAAGAATATATGACTCCTATAGATCTAGACTGTACAAAACAAGGGACCTGCACCCATAGGTCCTCAGAGACAAATGCACATATGGGTGTGCAACCATGTGTATGTGTGCACTGTGTATATCTTTGTGTGTGTGTGCATGCCATTATGCATGCTGAGACAGAGAGAGGGAGAGAGAGAGAGAGAGAGAGAGAGAGAGAGAGAGAGAGAGATCTCAAAAGCATCTGCTAAGAGTAATGTATCCTTCCATCCTGTTCTGGGCTTATACTTCCATCGTACCCACAATGGCACAGTTGACATTGATAGTAACATAGGCTTCAATTTGAGAAATATTTTACTATCCCTTTGTGAGAGAGAAACCATTCAAATGAACAGATATTCAGGCACTGGAAACACGAGTCAGAAAGGAAGGAGGAAAGGCCAATTTGTTTTTAAGGAATTTTGAGAACAGAGGCACACAGGCCACATGTTGTCCCCAGAAGAAAAATGCCTTTCCAAGTCCCTCCATTCTGCAGGTACCTCATTCAAAACTGCATCTAGCACAGGCCTAATTCCCCTGCTCAATAGCGGCAGCATCATTGAATAAGCACACATCACCGGTAACATGTTTATCATTTTAACATTTCTTCCAAGATTACATTTGAGTTATGGATTGTAAAGACATAGATCCTGTTGCTAAGCGGGGAAGGGGAGCCTATCACTGTTCTACAAAATGAGTGTTTAAAATCCTCTGAATAAATGATGACAAATGTTCAGAGGCTTAAAACTTCTTTTCCTGATTTTCTTTTTTGTTTGTTTGTTTTAGAGAGACTGCCTCTGTGCTTGTCCTGACCCCCTCCCCCTGCCTCAGCCCCACATGGGGCCAAGATTACAAATGTAGCTACCACACCTGCTTCAGTAGCTTAGTTCTTAGCTGTTCTCAATGCCTAAAACCTGTATTCCAACTGGGCACCTGAGGGTCTTTTGTGATGCCAGAGACCTAGGGAGAGAAACCCCAACCCTCCTACGGACAGACTGTGGCAATTACTTCATTGTGAATCTCTATCCAGACCCAGCAGGCCATGATGGGAGCCTAGAATGTTCTATCAGAGGGAAGTGGAGATGAGATTAAATCTGGCTTACTACCTTTCTCTAGAGCCCTTTAATTTGGTCCAAGTTGCTTCATATTTTCTGAGCCTTGGCCATCTGGGCAGTCATAAGACCTAATTGCTGGGTTATAGAAAATATTAAATTAAAATAATGTATATGAGGTGCCAGATACATGATAACAATTGTTTTAATGGAGGTAGAAATAGCCACAACAGTACTTGGCCTCTGTCCCAGGAAGCAGAATTAGGGAGGAGTGGGCCAAAGCATGAGAGTTTTCAAGGACACTGGGAGTCCATTCATACCCAAGCCTGGGTGAACTGTCTTTTCCACCTCCGAAGGACTCTGTGTAAAAAGACACTGGAAAAATGTGCACCAGATCTGGCTATAAAAGCAAAGGTTTTCCAATTAGGCAAGAAGGTGTTATGAACTGGAGAGAAAGAGGGGACAATGCTGTAGATATACTGTTTGCACCCATTGGCACGGTGACTGTTGGCACCGTCCCAGCATGCATCAGGCAACATGGCAAGCACAGCTAAGAGTCATCTCTGACTTTTCATTGCTATTTCTGTTCTGATGCACTATGAGGTTTTAAACCTTCTTGCCTTTAGCACTGGGGAGAGGGGAGGGCTGGAGCAGCCATGGGGACCATCCTGAGTGAAGTGTCAGAGGGATTCGTGACTTGACCTCATGGACGCTGGTAGCATCCATTTCCTCAACCCCACTGTGACAGCAATCCTATTTCCAGATGTTGTCAGATGTTCCCTGTTTGTGGCAAAAACTCAAAACCACTGGGCACTGAGGAGACAAAAAGTAAACTTTTCAGTAACTTTCAGAGTTCATCTTCAGAAATGTGTTGGAGCCAGGATTAGAAGCCCCGTCACTAGGATGATCCGCTCTTAAGTCTTGAAGCTATACTCCCCACTATGGTGGAGCCTTCATGGTATCATAGTTGCTAGGGTGTGAGCTATGGAGCTGTCAGCCTCATTATTCCCTCCATGCCCTTCCCTTTCGCAGGCACCAGGAAACAGCCAGCTCTGAAAGAGCTTGATCCCTGTCCCTAGCAAGATGGTTTTTCCCTTCCCTTCTCCCCTATCCCAGGCCATCTGCCACCCGCCCTCTAGCAGAACAGCCCGCTCTGTCTCCACTCCCCAGCATTTTCTAAATATTCGAATTCTCTGCATGCCAGCTCCTTCCTTATTTTCTCAATTCTACATTTGTTTATCCTCAAAAGGTTCTTTGTGATAGCCCACAAGGATCTGGGAAACTGTGGAGGCAGCCTCACTTCCCCCACTGGGGAGGGAGGGGGAGGAGGGAGGACTGACAGGAGGCCTTTGGGCCAGTGGAAGACTTGTCAAGCTCCATTCTCCATTCTTCACTTTAGGTGCTTTCTTGAGAACAGAAGCATCTGTGAAGAGGTCTGTGGGTCTGTCCTCTCAACGGATGTGACTCCAGGTGGGCCAGGTCTCTGACCCCAGGGATATGGGTCAACTCAACTCCAGAGCTGGCTCTTCAGTTTATCAGAGTTTGTTCAGGCAGGCCTTGGCGCTCAGGGATACTCAAATCAATGATAGCTTCATGATCTGGTATATCAGCTCGACTCACAGCCAAGCATGGGTAACACAGTGTTTGCCTATAGATGGGAAATTCACTAAAAGCTCACACCCTCCTTGCCCACCTTGGGCCAACACAGGCCTTGGTATCACTGAGAACATGGGTAGAGGGTAGACATCGCAATCGCTGAGCTGTCCTTAGAAACTTCTCTTTTGAGGGAGAATGAAGGAAAAAAGGAAGAGGAGAAGAGGAGGAGGAGAGGGGAGAGAAGAGGATGAGGAAGAGGAAGAGAAGAGCAGGAAGGGAGAAGGGAAGAGAAAGGAATGAGAAGAATGGAAGAGGGGGACAGAAGGGAGAGGAAGAAGAGGAAGTGATACCTCATCTCTCAACAAGAAAGGTTTCTCTCTGCCTAGACCTGCTATGGTTCTAGAAGGTTACATTCTTGGGCAAGGAATGAGCCTCTTATCTGTATCCTGTTCTCTAGCATCTCCCATCACCCTTAGGGCACTCACTCTGCTCTGCAGAACTCTGGGCTTCTGCTTCCTCCACATCCACACGATTGTCCCCCCTTCCCCATTGTCCAAGACGACCACTAGTGTGTTACTCTCAGCTGCTTATGCCTGCCAGCCTCTGGGGCAGTTATGAGAAGGGTCTCTCCTACCTTCTTCTTCCTTCCATCTGTAAGGTTTTAATCTCTCCATCCAGCTTTAGCATGGCTGTCTCTTCTCCAGCTCTGGTGGGGCTCCATTCAACGTTCTTACAGTGCAGTGTGCAAACTCACAGGCTCTCCCAAGGCATGGTAGGTGATCTGTTGGTACCACGCCTCTCCCAATCACATTCACACTCAACTCGTCACTTCTCTGGAGCACCCTGTGAAATGGGTAATTGAAAACGCAATTTACAGATCAAGAAACAGAGTCCAGAGAGCAAAACCTTGCCTGTATCTACAGGGTGTTAAGAGGCAGAAGTGGGATTTGCTTGGATACAACCCAGCTCTGGTGTTGAGAGATTGAGCTCGGGAGTAAGCCAGGAGGGAATTCCATTCCCACCCAGGACTCTCCCCAGCTGTGTGACCTCGGATGCGTTACGTTAACTCTGATCTTCAGCTGCTGAAGAGAGCGTGCACTCAGGACGAAGGTGGCCATGAGTGTTGAAATATGCCCTCACTGTGTAGTAAATACTAACAGTATTTGTCCTGATAATAATTAGTATTCTCACATCTCTGACGATTAGACCTAATGACAGTCTATCCCACAAAGGGCAGGGACTCTGTTGTTGTAACCACAGGGCTGTGTACAGAGCTTAGCAGATGTGTGGGTGTTAGTAATGGAGAAAGAAGGAATAAACCGAACACTTGTACTCTAACACACACTGTGTGTCCAATGAATATTAATTTCAACTATTATTATCAGTAATTCCCAGGAGCAGTATGACATAGTTTCATTTCCAACAAGGTGAGATCGTGAGGTCGCAGAGCTTCGGTTATGTTTAACGAAGGGCAGCTAGACTACCATAGGGATTCTAGAGACGCATGGTAAAATTGGCCACCAGGCCCACTGAGCTTCAGAAGTGTCTTCAGAAGTGTTTTCCCTGCCATACCACACAGAGGGCTCCTGTATGTCAGAGTTCAGAACCGGGGTTTAGACCCAGGAAGAGTCAAATGGGGGCGAAAGGCAGCACAGACCAATCATTTACCTTGCCATGAGAATCACTAACCACGGGGCCAGGTTCAATATTAGGGCAAGTTACATATCAATTGGGGAGTCATTAGTTCCTGTCCGTCCTCGTTCTGGGACAGCAGTTGGCACTGAGCCTGCCCACGTGAGTGAGCTGGGAGCTGGCAACATGGCCTCTGACTGAGAAAAACAAGACACCAGAAGGGTTTATGCTCTTGAGGCTAAAGGTCAGCCACGATGTGATCACCCTGTCTGGAGGGCTTTCAGATCTGTCCACAGAGATGAGCAAAGTCCCGGGAACACTAAAGGCCTAAGGGGCCCTGAGCTGTACTGACCACAGGGACATCAGGTGCTTTTTCCTGGGTTTTCAACAGGGCACTGGGAAGGGCATAGCACCCTGTTCTGAGGCCCAGGGGCACATGGACTCTAAGGAAGCATGTTGTCACTCCTCCTGCTAACCTAAGTGCAGGCTCTGCAGAGACACTTGCCTCACTTGCCCTGTGTCTGACGGTGCTGGGGAATCCATGTGTGATGTCATGGAACCCTCACAAATGTCCCTAGAGGTATCAGAGAGGACTGCTGCTAAGGCTGTGAGAACAAGGGCATCCGGAAAGCCTGAGCAGGCAAGCCAAGCCACTGCTAAATGGCCAAGAGGTTTTGCAATGGAATCCAATCCAGAGTGGCTCCCAACACAGCTACTGGGTGGATGTGGATACCCCCTGGAAACAAACCTACTCTCTTGTTTCTTATTCATGTTTTAATTTTGTTCACATCAGTCCCTGGGTCCATGCTGGCTCACTCAGATCCTCTTGTGACTGTGGTAATTAACAGACACAACTGCCAATGAGAGAGAAAGGACATGCTTCTATTAGAGGGAGTGTCCTCTAAGAAATGGGTTCATTTTCCTAGAAGAAAATGGAGCAGATCCAGCCCATCTGTCCATCCCCTTATGCCTGAAATGGCTAACATGACAGTAGCCTTCTTATGCCTATGAGGGAGCAAAGCTGGAGTCTCAGAGCACACAGAACTGGGATCCTTGCAAGCCTGCTGTAACACTTCTTCAGGATTTCTCACAATCCAACAAAACCCAGTAAATCAAAACCAGGCAGCACTGTCTGCCCTCTTCACCCATCAAATCTCCCACTCATTATACTGTGCTCAGAGGGACCATCTACGTAGGGCATATCTACAAGGTGTCAGTCTGTGCCTTCAGGGAGAATGGAGAAATAAAGACATAGCAAACACTGTAGGCAGACTATAGCTACAGCTGAGACTTGAGTGCTGCAAACAAGCTTTTCAGGACTGGCTGCTTCCAGGTTACTCTCTTTTGAGTTGGGAAACTGGTTTTGCTCCCCTGCTGGGCAGGTGTTAGCAGTCATCTCTGACCTTCTAATTGTACTTATCCTGTCCTAATGAGCATTTAATAAGCAGCGACTGGGCATCTAGCTCTGAGACAATCAAGCGACCTCATCCCTTACTTCATAGTCAAAGATAACTCAGTTTAGGATGCTCACAACAAAGAGGGAAAAGAGATGCATGTATCCTGTTGGAGTTAAAGGCACAATTAGAATACAGAACCTCCCAATCTGGTATCTGGTTGCAGGCAAGGAGGCTTCCTAATATGCTACTTGGTCTTACTTGAGTCACTTCTGTGTTGGAATAATTAGTGCAGATAGAAGACCTTTTAACTGAAGCCAAGTCCCAGATATCTAGATGTACACTACAAAGCCACTGACTATCTCTGTGGCCATGTGTGTCTCCAAGAGCTGCAAAAGTCTACATAGAACTGGGTCGGGTCCCCCCAACCTGGCCAAGGATAGCTGATAGGAGGGAGATAGTTAGTGGGGAGGGTGCTGACCACGCTTTGTGCTCCAGGCCAGTGCCAAAGGTTTCCTTGCCACCAGGACATATTTGTCTGTTAATCCTATCTTTATTCAACATTTTCAGCAAGGACTTGAAGTCTTTCTCTGTGAACAGAAAAGCCAGGGATCCTGCCATGGGGTTCTCCAGATGAGATCTACAGTATTGCCCAGAAACACGTTCAAAATGCAGTTGATACACACCGCACCCCACTCACCCTGCCCTCTGTGGACTCTCTGAATGAGAAAGCTGAGATGAAGACTGGGAGAATGGGGAGACAGAGAAAGGTGGATCCCTGGGGCCTGGTGGACAGCCAGCGTAGTCTACAAGGCACGTTCCAGGCTAATGAGTGACCATGCCAGGTGGATGACACTTAAAGGACAGCTGAGGCTGTCCTCTGGCTTCAACATACACGTGTGTATTCACACAAGAGAAACTAGGGACGAGGCCAGCAAAGCTGAGCTTTTATAAGTCTACAGGGGCCTCTGAGTGTCACAGAGGTGACTGGGAAGCCTTTTCTCGGTATAAGGAAGACTAAGGAGGAGCACCGAGACCTTCAGATCCTCTCAGATCTGTATATTCACAGCAGACAGTTCCTCTGATTGCTACCTCACAGAGCTGCTCTCTTGTGGACCTTCTCCTAAAGAGTGACTTTCTCATCTGGACCCGCCATCTTCTCCCTTCGTTCTTCTCAGCTAAGTCTCTGTAGGGCACCCTTCCTCTCCCTGAGTGCCCCTCAAACTGTCTGCTCTGCTGCCCAGCACCTAAGACACCGTGCTGAGGTGAACTGCATGTTGAGATTATCTGGCTTATGTCTTTCCATCCCTAAACCCTGGATATTCACTGTGCAGTCCCCAGCTTTAAAGCACTCACATAGTCTATACCTTCCATGGTGTTTGGTGGTAATGTCTCAGGTGCTGATGGAAATTCGGCAAGTATTTCTGATGTTGATCCAAAGGAGAACTTGTCCAATGTCATATTGCTTTATACAAATCCTTTACCTTTATTTGCTTACATATGTGTGTGCGTGTGTGTACGGAAACTTGATCTTACCATTTAAAAAGGCTCAAGTGTATCTTTGCCTCAGCTTATTCCCCTTTAACCTGGGAGGAAGTCAATGATTATTAACCACTGTGCTGGACTTTATGCATCATGTGGTTTCAGCTTCATTTTCTCCCAGGTTAACATTTAGCTCCAGTGCTGATGGCAAAAAAAGAAAAAAAATATTAATTAACAAACTACAAATTAGGGGCTAGGGAGGTAGCTCAGTGGGTAGAGTGATTGCTGCACAAACATGAGTACCTGAGTTCGGATCCCCAGCACCTGTGCAAAGATCTGGGTGAGGTTGCACGTGTCAGTGGCCTCTGCTGTTAGGGCAAAGGCATGTAGCATCAGGAGTTCATTGGCCAGCCAATCTAGAGGAAACAATGAGCTCCAGGTTCACTGTGAGAGCCTGTCTTTAAAAGTAAGGCAGGAAGTGATGGGACAAACGTTTTCAGAACCTGAGGTTTGTTTCCCTGCCTTGGATGCCTGCATGTATTGAGCTGAGTCAGATCGTTGAGCACCCTGACAGAGCCCTCAGCATTGATCACCCCTAATATCCTCTGCTACACAACTCTGCCACCACATGTAAGAGCCTGTTCTTAACAATACCTGCCATCTGGGAATAATCCTTGGGTCACTTCCTCACCACTGAGAAAGACATTCTGGGAGTTTATTTCATGGACAGGTGAGAGATAGTTTTGTGCACCAAGGATGGATCCTGGGTGAATGGCTCTCAGCTAGCATGTACCTGGCTGCAAGAGACAAGATGGGCAGTCCAGACTCTAGAGAAAGCTTCTCAAGACTCAGCAGGAGAAAGGAAGGGCTAAGCAAAGTCTAGCCATGACCCTTTCATTTGGAAATGGAGAATCCTGACTTCTTGGTGTGAATTAGGATATTATAAACATTCTACAAACTTTGCCCAGTGTTTGAGGTCTCTGAACACTTCTAGTTAATGATATTTAATGATGGGTGTATGGGATTCACTAGGTAGCTGCAAGCCCGTGTGTGTGTGTGTGTGTGTGTGTGTCTGTGTGTGTGTGTCTGTGTGTCTGTGTGTGTATCCACATGTCAGGTTTAGTTAGCTAAAGGATTCTCCAAAGTCCACATTTTACCACTTTTAAATTTATTGTTCCTACCAATGGACCTTAATTCATGAACAAAACGTAGCAACTGATTTTTAAATGTGGATTAAGCTTTTAAGTTCTTTTTTTTATTATGAAAACATGTAAACCTATTACATTTCTTTCTTGTACATGGAGAAGTATAAGATGAAATAGGTGTCTACCATCCTTTCCCAAATTCTTCCAGAGACAATGGTAACTACCACTTATTAGTGGGCATTGGCTCATACAATTGTTTTATGGATATGTACAGTTCATTATTTCCTTTCATAAATAAAGGGGATGCCTATGCTTTTTCCCAGTTTGTTGCAGTCACTATGTAATGTTGGCCTCGATGTTACAAGGAGTTGCCATCATATTTAGGTTGCAAGGAAGTCCGCATGAGCTTTCAAAAAAGATGGAAAACTAGAGCGGTTGTCAGTGCTGATGCTGGGAATAAATCAGTAGATCAGAATCCAAAGTGTGGAGTAAAATGAGCCAGGGTTGTCTCAGGTCTCAGTGAAATGAGCTGAGGTAATAAGTCTCTGCAGAATGGTGGCATAGGTGTCAGCCAGTGGTAGAAGTTGTTTTACTCACCTTCAAGGGTGGGACATTGGACCACATGCCCCAGTGTTCATGTATGTAATCCTTCCCCACGCATACTCTCACTTACCTTGAACTACATAGCACAGTGAGATGAACTCAATGTTGTTCTTGTGAATGTTGCTGCTTCTGTTTCTCTGGTCTTCAACTCTTCAAACCTGGACCTCTGTGCCGCCATATGAAGAGTCCAACTACTGTGCTGGAGAGATGTGGTGGAGAAGCTCTAAGGAAAGAAAATCTTGCTACAGGTTTCAGAAGGAGAAGGCACATAAGGACCCTGTCTTCTTATTGATAGTATCCTTTTGAGAGACTAAACCAGTGCACTAGGCAAGTCCCCCTCACCATGGTAGAAGGTCCGACACAAATAGCCCCAGGGAGGAAGGATTGATCTTGGCTCAACTTTTCAAGAGATACATGGTAGGAACATCATGGCATCAGGCAACTTCATGGAAGTGGAAGTGCACAGCTAGGATTACTTTCTCCTCATTGCTCTCGCAGAACAGGAAGCAGGGTGGTACAGGAAGTAGCTGTGAATGGGGAAAGCCCACTTTCCCTTTTTAGGATTTGTCCTGACAGGTTCGACCACTACTCAAAATAGTGCCACTAGTTGGTATTAAGTGGTTGAACTCAAGACCCTTTGTGGGGACATTCCATAGCCAAACCATCATAGTATCCTATCCAAACCATCCAGCTGAACCCAGTCTCCAGCAACTGCAGGAGGAAGAGGAGGAGGAGGAGGGGGAGGAGGAGGAGGAGGAGGAGGAGGAGGAGGAGAAGGAGAAGAAGAAGAAGAAGAAGAAGAAGAAGAAGAAGAAGAAGAAGCTGTTGAAAGCTGTTGTTTGAGCATGTTCTGCAGACATTAATGCATATTTTTTTTGTTTTGTTTTGTTTTTTTTTTTTTGGTTTTTCGAGACAGGGTTTCTCTGTGTAGCCCTGGCTGTCCTGGCACTCACTTTGTAGACTAGGCTGGCCTCGAACTCAGAAATCCACCTGCCTCTGCCTCCCGAGTGCTGGGATTAAAGGCGTGTGCCACCACGCCCGGCTTTAATGCATATTTGTTAAAGGGCAGTGGGGAACTACATATATGTGATGGCTCAAATGTATGAAACAGTGGGCTCCTAACAAGCCTGGTATCTTCTCAGGGAATGTGGACAGTTGTGAGATGGTCATTTTACTTGAAGGCTGTTGCACACAGCTCTCTGTGCTCACTTCTATGATCAGCATGTTACCTTGTCTGTTCCAATCTAGGTTTAGATAGACTTTCAGTGAATTGGTAGCGAGAGAAAGGCTCCAGTAAAATGCTGGCCAGTATTCATTCAAGCAGGATTGGTCACAGGACTTTTTAGATAGATCTATTGGGAGGAGTGTGAATGAACAGGCTACCATTTAAAACTGAGTATTAATTATTTACCAATAAATATGAAGAGGTAAAAGAAAGTTATCTGGACAATCTGGAAGTGTTGTATAGTCAAAGGATTACAATGGTTTATAAGCAAACTCCTTGTTTAGCCAGGACCATATGAGTTTGTTCCTGGAAAGGCCATGTGTACATATTCCTTATTAATTGATGTTTCCCTTTAACAGGAAACATAAGGGCCAGGAAAAAATTGTCATTATCATAGAGTGATGGGTTTTCTTTTGTGAAGCGTGCATGTTTAACGAGGACAGCATCTTTCTTCCTGCAGCATTCCAAAGGTATTTAGAAACTTTATGGGGCTTGAAATGGAGCCACCTCTGGCATGAAACCAGGAACACCTCTCCCCATTTGAGGACAGGATGTTCAGAATGCCAACCGAAACCACCCAGAGCACGTAATTACCAGTTGGAATTATCAATTACCAACTGGAATGGGTCCAGGCCCCAGGCTCAGCTCCTGTGACAATCATAAAAAGGCTATTTAAAGACCACACATAGTCTGACACCTTTGCTTTGGCCTCGTCACCATCTGGGACCCCAGAGCAGAGAGCATTTAAGTAGATTAAGTCTCCCTTGATGGCTCTTACCAAGCTCTGACTCATAAAGCTGACTTAGGCCCGTGAACTGCATCTGATCCTGTTGACCACCTGGTCTGGGAAGCAGCCATAGCTCTAAAGTGGGAAGAGTCCCCAAACCTCTTATATGACCTTTCCTATTAGCCTCAGGCTGAGGAACCACAGTGGAGAGCGATAAAGTGTAGGGAATTCTACCATAAAGATATGCAAAGATGTAGAGGTGTAGGGGAATGGATGGAGAAGGAGAGAGAGGGGTGTGAGGCAAACAGGACAGACATGATGTGCGCCGCTGTTGTGTCTCATGTGTCCTTCTGCATAAAACCAGGAAAGCCAATGGGCTTCAGGTTCCACGTGAGTCTATAATCTGGCAGTGCGTGTCTAGATTTGAGTTTGGATTTTGCTTTGTTCTCTTGAACAAATCTGTCACCAGACAACAGCCCCAAAACAGAGCAAAATCAACATGGGTCACTCCTCCAAAGATCATAGTCAAGGAATGGGGCTAGCCAGTTGCACCGTGTGTAATAGAGGTGAATAGCAGTTAGTGGGGAGAGTAACTGACCCTGGCCGTCCAAATGTAGGTAAAATTCACAGCTATTGGAATGTAGTATTGTCAAGTGACTGAGGGACAGTACGGACACTCTCACAATTGAGAAAGCAGAAGCCAGGAATGAACCCTTTACACTGTATGTGGCAATCAAAAGGTAGAGACCCCAACAGAAAATCCAAAACCCCATATCCACCCCACTGCCATAGTTACTCCCCATCATCTCTGGCGTGGCTTGTGAATTTTACATCCAAAGCACAGCGAATGCCATGTTTATTCTTGGTAGTGAGGTCTTGGCACAAAAGGGGGTCAAGAGTCAGAAGTGTGTATTGTCATTTGCTTCTCTCTGAAAAGCTTTTGGTGGTTAAAGATTTCAACAGTTGCTTGCTAGATTGATGTGGTCCACCCTCATATTGGAAAAGACTAATAAAGAAAGAGAAACTCTTATAGAAACCCAGGCATTAAACAGAATGATTTTACATGTTTCTACTTGTACCTACAAACCTGCCCAGACGACAGCATGATCTCCACTGATAGTTGGAGAAACAAAGGTTTATTTTAGATAACTCAGATTCAGGACATTTGTGAATGTCCACTATCTTTCTCTATATTCCTTAGACCCAGGTCTCATTATCTGGAGTTCTTATAATAATTTCTACAGCTCAGAGTTTCCTTCCCTGTTGCTATTCACTTAAGTCATGGAGTGCAGAAAATACTCTGAGGAGCTGTTTCCACCACCTTTGCAAGAGTGGCATGGGGCTGGGACCACTCTTAAATGCAGAAGAGAGGAGTCAACTTATCTAAATACCTAGAGTCACTCTGGAATCAAGAATAAGAGGTTGGTGTAGTGACTACATGCGAAAGGAAGTAATTCATCCAAAGAGATGGAACCATTCTAGAGTCGGAACAGGGAGCTTCCCGGTCAGCCGTGTGGCCCCGTAGGCTCAGAGAGAACAGACTGCATTTGACCTTGACAAGCATCCCAGGTTCTCAAGTAGGACATCCACGTAAGAACTCTCTGGGTCTGGATGCAGAAGAGAGACATTCTTCCATTTCGTGTGATGGCTATTCAGAGCACAATTCTCCGAATAATCTCCAACTCCTCCAGAGATGGTAGAATGAGGTTTTTAGAACACAAATCAGCATACACCCATCCTCTTCAGAAAAGTCTGAGTCTCACGGTGGTCCAACCTTAGCTCTCTCCTTATCTTCCCTTGGGATCCCTTCCCATGCTTTCTCATTAGAGACACCTTCTTGTTAGCCCCATTGCTCTCTAGGCTGCTGTTATATCCTTCCCAATAAGTAATAGAAATAACATTTAAAGTATTTGCATATTTGTTTGTTTATTACATTGTCTATCTTCTTTAGGGTAACAGGAGTTTGTCTTCTTGTTCAGCTCTAGATGGCCCATTACTGGTGGCCAGTAAGTTCTCAATAAATATGGGTGGGGTTGATGAATTACCCATAAATACTAGAATTTGCCATGTACCTATTGGGACTTTGCATATATAATATAAGAGTTACTTATAACCCCATCATACATGTGCATGCATGCATACGTGTATACACAGCCCATAAGCATTCTTTTACTTTTTTTCCCTGTATTTCTCTCTCTCTCTTTTTTTTTTTTTTTAGTAACTTCCTAAACTTGGCACACTCTGAATTTGCTCTTCCCAAACAGGCAGCATCATGAAGTGTTCAAGCCAGAATATCTTTGCCTGCCTGCTAAGATCATGTTACCCTGAGGCCCCACACAGCTTTCGGGAAGAGTGCAGTTCCCCCCAAAGAATGGCAGGAAGCCCACCACTTGGGGCGGAAGCTGTGGAGAAGGAGGGAGAGGAAAAGGAAGCAGTCCAGTTCCCACACTGAAAGAGTGATGGTATATCTCCCAGATATCAACAACATCTGCTTGGCTAATAAAGTCAACAGAGTTTGTCACAATCAGTCTGTGGCCCCAGCAGGAGGGGTGGATGAAGCAGTAGGGGAGGAAGAAGCACACTCCAGCAGTTAAGCAGGGAACAGGCTGTAGGGACAGGGTGACTTTCCAAGGTAGATGGGTCTGCCCAGACACGCAGCTTCTCCACCACATTTAGGCATGCACATGTAACAGCCTGGATATGATGAGATCGGAATCTCTGAGTCCCACAGAATCAGAGAGGGTCTCCAAGGTCCCCTTACTACAAGTTGATCAGATTTCACCTCTCTTTTTTTAAATGATGTTGCTTTGATTTTAGTACATGTTAAAATGAATGATATTACCCCAACCCTTCTTGGTTACCTAAACAAAATAAAACAAACAAACAAATCCAAATAAAAATATCTGTAGAGTGTATGTATAGATATCTACAAATTTCCTGTTCTAATTCAAGCTACTGGGACATCTTGACAACAGCTAATACCTCTGAAAGCTGTGCTGGATACCCTGGGAAACGGCTTGTAGAATAGAGTGGTCAACAAGCAAAACTATAGACCAATGTTGAGTTACATGTTTGTGCTGAACATTCCAGGAGATGTGCTTACTTCTAAAGCCTCCTGAAACTTATCTGAAATTTAAATTTACCTTGGTATCTTTTGCTTCATCTGGCAATCCCATTCAAGAAAATTAGCTTCCTAAGGTTGCCCTGAAACAATGCACACAAATAACATGGCTGAGCACACCACCTGGAAGAAGTTGATCTTCAGAGTTCTGGAGGCTGTGAGTGGGAGATCCAGGATTCAGCAGGATGGCACCTCTCTGAAGCTATGGGCAAAGCCCTTCCTCACCTCTTGCCAGTGTCTGCTGTTGGCTAGATGCCCGTTGTAACTTACAGAGCTATTTCTCCATCCACACTGTTGACTTCAACACCATTTTCCCTGTGTGACTCTGCTCCAATCTTTTATAAGGGCACTAATCACCTCTCACGAAGGGCTTGCCCGCATGTCAGCATGATTGCATTTTACCTAATTATACCAGAAGCAAGTTTAGTTTCCAATAAAGTTGCAGTCTGAGACACTTTCTAGAGACTGGAGCTTCAACCCATCTTTCACCCAATTCAATTTGTCCTGGGACATGGTGGTTCCCACTCTATTCTAGTTCTCACTAACTTGATTCAGACTGGTTCCTGCTTCCCCTGCTTGAGGTAATACCAGGGTAGCCCATTCTCTATGAAGAGACTTCATTTTTTTCCTGGCTATGAGTTGATCTCAGAACTAACCTTAAAAGGTAGATTTGGAGAGTGATTGAGTCTGGGTAGATAAAACACACTGCAGTATTTCTTAAAGTGGAGAGTTTGAAAGAGTGGCTATTCCAGAGGTTAAACTTGGCCATGTGCCAGTTAGGAACATCTCCACCATTTCCCACTTAATGTGCCTCATGGGACCTAAATTGAAAAGCCTCCCCTCAAAGTCCACCAGGCCTGAAAAAGGTTAATAATCCATAGTCACCATCTGACAATGAAAAGCTGACAGAAGGGACCGAGCTGGGGAAAAGGCTCCATGAGTAAGGGCAACTCGCTGGGCAAACATGAGGACCCAGGTTCAGATCCCCATAGAAGTTCATCCAAGTTTGAATTTATTGAAGTTTGGCAAACAAATGCACATATCTGTAAGTTCAGCAACAGGCAGGCCAAAGGCCTGCAGATTCCTGGAGGTGTGCTGGGCAGCTAATCTAGCTGAAAATGCAATCTCCTATTTAGTGAGAGACCCTATCTAAAAAGCTATTGTACTGAGCAATAGAATATACATTATCAACCTATGGCCTTCATACCTGCATGCAAGGGGGAGAGAGTGCCTATGTATGTGTGCACATGCACAAATACATATGCATGCACAAATACATACACACACAATGAGAGAGAGAGAGAGAGAGAGAGAGGGAGAGGGAGAGGGAGAGGGAGAGGGAGAGGGAGAGGGAGAGGGAGAGGGAGAGGGAGAGGGAGAGGGAGAGGGAGAGGGAGAGGGAGAGGGAGAGGGAGAGGGAGAGGGAGAGGGAGAGGGAGAGGGAGAGGGAGAGGGAGAGAGAGATACAAGGAGAACCTGATCTTGGCAATGCCAATGTGAATTGATTTCTGGTTTGAAGTCCTCTTTGTTAGCTTCGATCATGTTGTTTCTTCTCAGTAAAGCATCATCCAAAACTCACATGAAAACCAGCACTGAGCTATGATGGAAGGACCATAGGTTTCTGAGTTATGACTCTTGATGGGACTTGATCCCCATTTCTCTTCTGATTCTTTGTGACTATGAAGTTAATCCCATGATCCTTCTGGGACTCTGGTCATGTAAGTGTGTATGAATATATATTGTCTCTAGATATATGTATATACCCATATATGTGCTCTTTTATTATGCTTTATTATGTTTTATTATGAGAGACAGTCTCAGTACATAGTTCCAGCTGATCTTCATCTTACTAGGTGGCTCAGACCGTCCTTAGATTCATGCCTCTGCCTCCCAAGTATTGGGATTACAGCTCTATGGAACAGGCTCCACCCACAAGTCACACTTTGTTGTAGATGTGTGTCTAGTCATTTGTAGAGGACATCTCCGGGAGGCTAGCATCTGGTAGGTCTCTTATAATTGGAGGACTCACTCATGAGATTGCTTGCCTTGTGTGTGCAATAGGGAGAGTCTTCTGCCCTCACTGCCCCTCAAGCTAGGTGGATTTTTCTCTTGTTGACAAAGAGTATTTGGTAGGGAAAGCAGGTTAAAAATAAAGACAGCCCTTCCCTGCCCTTTGTGTCCCCTTCCTGGTGACAGCAAGAAACCATCAACACCAACAAGTTTCCACGTTCCTTTTACAGCAAAAGGGACTTTTTATATAACCAAATGTGGTGTCTTAGTGACTTTTTGATAATGTACAGTTTTTTGTGAATTTAAATTTATTTTTTTCTATATTTTTAGGACCAATCTCATTTTTAATAAGGTTTAAAAAAAAGGAAAAAAAGTCTAGAGAAAAAAAAATACCTTGTTTTTGCCATGTGATGTTCCACAGGTGCGGCTGTAGAAAAGTGCTTGTCATTGAATAAAAACCACATTTGATAAAAGAAAAAAAAAAAAAAAAAAAAAAAAAACACTTCCCATCCAAATGTGAGGATCAGAGTTCAGACAAATAGGACTCCCATAAAAGTAAGCAAGCAGGTGGCTCTGTGTCGTAGTAAGGCTTGGAAGGGGTCAAAGAGCATCTCTGGGGCAAACTTGCTAGAGAGAGGCTGAATGAGCTCAGAGGTGGCAAGAAACTTTTTTTTTTCCTTGAGACAGGGTTTCTCTGTGTAGCCCTGGCTGTTCTGGAACTCACTCTGTAGACCAGGCTAATCTCAAACTCAGAAATTTGCCTGCCTCTGCCTCTGCCTCCCAAGTTCTGGGGTTAAAGGCCTGAACCACCGATGCCCGGCTACAAGAAGCATTCTTAATAGATGAAGGTCACTGTACCCAGAGAAATTCCTGACACTAACCACTGAGGACAACCATGGGTGTCGTCCATCAGGTGATATACACTATTTTGTTTCTTTGAGACAGGATCTCACCAGCCTGGAATTCACCAAGTAGTCTAGACTATCTTTCTAGGGACCCTAAGACTCTACTTGTCTTTGCTCTGACATCCAGCATGGCCTCCTTTAAAAACTGGCTTCTGGAGATTGAAATCAAGGCCTCACACATGCCAGGCCAACACTTTACCAACTGAGTTATCCTTTTAGCGTATTATTTTCTCTTATACCCTTATCTTTTTAGGGTGAGCAAAAGTTCCTGCTTACTTGGGATTGGAGACCTACCAGTTTTCAACCTCGGATAGTGTTGGGAAGACATTAACAAGTTAGTCACTCTGTCTGTCCCGGTCCAGTGCATTCCAGTTTCCAGTCAAGATTTGTCCAAGTCTTGTAGCAGTAGACACTTAAACATGATTAGGCCTTTGCGCCAAGATGATGCTTGACAGGTTTGGGTCAGTTCAATCCTTCTGGGCTGATTCTTCATTGTTGTGTATGGGCACTTGGACTAATGGCTTCCCAGAAGTGGGTGTGGTTAAAGTGGGAGGAGACTGAAGGGGAAGGTGACCATGGACTTGCAACAGTGACTCAGAACTGAGTGTAGGGGTTCTGTCACAACAAGCTCCCATTTCTCCTGATCACCATGGTGTGTCCCACCCAAGGCTGAGTCAGGCCATCACCAATGAAGGGGCTGCAGGTCTAGGTATTGTTTTCTCCCTGGGGACTTCCAATAGGAGAAGGTGGGACTGCAGCTAAGGTGAGGATTTGCATCCAGGAGCTCCTGGCCATGTCCTGGGAGAAGCCATAGTTAAACCTGATTCCCCTTGGCCATTCTATGAGGAAGCCATCAATTGAGTCATCAGAACACTGAGCCAAGGAAGTTACCTCTATGCACAGCTTTTGGGGTGAACCTCCTTATGCATGTTAAAAATCATCTGGGCTTAGCTTCCACAACCAAATAGTAAAGAAATGGTGGTTTAAATGGTTTTTGTTAAGGCCATCCACTGCACATGAAGTTTTTTATATACTTTGGACCAATTGGAAAGTTCTAGAACATGAAGAGTCAGAAGCAGCACTAGAATTGATTAACTCTGAACACTAGACTTTTATCACCTCTATCTAAAGATTTTTCTTTTCTCTTTCTGGACCCAACCACACTAACACACTTGAAAGATTGATCCAGTGTCCTCTGCGTTGTTTAGAAGACACAGTGGGAGCTGGGTAGGAGACACGGGATGAACAGACTGGGTCTTAAAAGTACACATACTAAATTGAATTGATGACCCAGGTATTAGAAGCACACACTGCTCTTACAGAGGACCAGAGTTCAGTTTCCAGCACCTATGTGGGCAGCTCACAACCACCTGTAGCTCAGTCCCAGGGCATCTGACCCTAAGGACTCCTGCTCTTACCTGCACATATTTCCCCTCTCACGTATACAGAATTCAAAGCAAATCTTTAAAACAAACTGAATTTTTAAGTTGACACTGTCTCTCCTGATTTAGGCTTCATCTTCTTCCTGTTTCTGGAACTGTTGGTTTTGTTGTCATTTGGATCTTTCTGCTGTGGAGAATCCTTATACCTCCAGGTGGCTGCCAAACCTTTTGTCACTCAGGCTTTATTTACAATGTCCATTCTCTGAAGGGGCCATCGGTGGCTCCCCGTGACCCTGACTGTAGCTGCCACAGGAATTCAATAACCAAAAGCCTGCATTTGCCTTCACTGGGTTCCAAACAGTAACATCGAGTGAAGTTACCTGAGATACTTCCTAGAAACGATCCAGGACTTTCCTTAAGCTATGTGAGTCTGGGAATCTGGGCTAGGCTGAGAGAGCTGCATTTGAATACTTGTCTTGGTGCTTTTGGAGGTCATATGACATGTCTCTGCTCCCCTTTACCACCACCTCCAAGGTCAAGCACACTCTGGAACAAAAAGGACAAATTTCGACTTGTAAACATCTCTGTGTCTGGCCCACGTCCTGGTACACTACAGTTGTTCAGCAAACAAGTAATAATGGAACCCTTTTCATGGTTTATATTATAATAATTTGTTAAGCATCCACTATATTCATGAAAATGTTCTGGATACCAGGGAGAAGGAACAAGGCAAAAAACAAAACAAAACAAAACAAAACAAAAACAAAAACAAAACAAAAACAAAAACAAAAACAAAAGAAAAAAACCGACAATGCCTGGCCTCTGGGTGGAACAACAGGTACAGAAGGCTGAATTGATTGCAAGTTTTTGAGTTTTCATGTTCAGATATTGAGAGCTATTGTGGGCTGATAACCTCATGGATACTATAAAATATTACTAAGTTTTGTTCTCATCATTTTAGCAATGTAGAAAGTAAAGATTGTTAAGTACGTCATACTTGGCTGCATGCTACCTGGCTACCCTAAATTCTCTCAGAGTCTGGTTTCAAAAGAAGCTCATGGTGTGTGTGTGTGTGTGTGTGTGTGTGTGTGTGTGTGTGTGTGTGTGTGTGTTTGTGTGTGTGTGTGTGTGTGTGTGTGTGTTTGTGTGTGATGGGATGTGGGTTTTTTTTGGTATGTGGTATGTACATGTTCCAGGGGAAATATGCATATGTGCATGTGTGTGCACAAGTATGTAGAAAATAGAGTGAACACCAAGTGTTCTCCATCTTAACTGTTGAGACAGGGTGTCTCACTGAACCCAGAGGTCACAGGTTAAAGTAGGCCAGTGAGCTCCGAGTCTCCCCATCCAGGTCTGGGACTGAAGCATGCTTCCTTCTCTTTGGGTTTTTACCTGGGTGCCAGTGATCAAAACGCAGCTCATCATGCTTACTCAGCAAGCACAGTAAAATGGGACACTCTCTGAAGCCCTGCACTGAGCTTTTGGTCACCTCTCCTGACTTCACCTGGCACAAGTGACTTTCTCAGCTGGCAGTGCCTGAGTAGATCAGGAGCTGAGTGAATGGTTTACCCGAGTGGTGTGCTCACTTCCAAACCCACAAACCCACAAAGCCACCTGTGGAATTACCTGGGCACTGAGGTTTCATTGAGCAGTTGCGCTGGGTACATGGCACTTCCGTGGAGGATGCCCTTAGATTTTTTTATTTTTCCTCTTTCTTTCTTTCTTTCTTTCTTTCTTTCTTTCTTTCTTTCTTTCTTTCTTTCTTTCTTTCTTTCTTTCTTTCCTTCTCTCTCTCTCTCTCTCTCTCTCTCTCTCTCTCTCTTTCTTTCTCTCTCTTCATTTAAGCAGGAGAAGTTGAAATGGCTTCATGTTGGTATACACAGGAATAAAAAAAAACCAGATTAATATAAACCTTAAAAATAGAGAAGCATGTGATTTGTGCTTTTCCATCAACAAACCCAATAACATGGAGGAAACGATTAACATACAAATAGACAGGCTTCCCATTAAAACAGCAGTAGCAAAGAGTTCTGGGAAGATCTCCTCACGCAGAAGTAATTATGATGGGAAATAGGGTCTGATTCAAGCCCATTTGCAGCAACTTTGGAAAATCAAAACGTAACCACTCAGAATCAGGAACACAACCTGTGATGGGGGAAGGGCCAGTTACATATTATTGATACTGCTATTGTACTCTCGAAGAGTCCAACTGGATGAATGGCAGGGCTTAGCTGGCAGTGCCTGCTCAGTGGAAGACAGCAACATGCAGACACCACTCAGAGACAAAGGAAACCAAGCACAAACAGCCAGCATATAAATAACCAGGGCTTGGAGTTAGTTTTCTGAAAGTTAATAATGTTTCTAACTGAGACGTCACTCAAAATAAGAACTTCTGGATAAGTAAACATCCACACTGAACACGTGTACCCTCTGAGAGTGCATCTGTCACCATGGGTCCTTTGTTAATTGAACAAATCCAGAATGGGTGTGGCCAGATCGAGTTGGGCTGGGAGGAGTCTAGAAAAGAGAGGTGGGGCCTAACAGAGATGAAGACAATAATTTTCAGAACACATCAGCTGTATATTGTGTGAAGAGCTATGGAAGAAAAGAAAGACAGTGATAGAGATGGGACTGGGTGTCCCTGACAGCCTGGGGGGAACCTGGACCTTCACTTTCAGTGTTGGGGTTCATGGCCTAGTGGGAGGTGTTTATGTGAGATGGACTTCAGTCTTATGGGGTTAATGCCAATTAGAAATATGCTTGTGGCTGGGAAGATGGCTCAGTGTACCATAAAGTATCTAAAACACTCCACAGAAACCTGGACATCCGACATGGGGCTCTCCAGTATCCAGTCAAAATCCAAATGCGGTAGTACATTTCTCTTAATCCCAGGGCTCCTTTGCAGAGGTGGGAGTCAGAGGTGGGAAAACTCCAGAAAGCTCTCAGGCAGTCTGGGGTATGCTATAGTGACAACCAGTGTTCACAAGCCATGCACGTGGTACCCACAGTCTCCTGCCACACATACACCTCAACAAACACACACAGTTTTTAAAATAAAAAAACAAAGTGGGTACTGGAGAGATGGCCCAGTGGTTAAGAGCACATAGGTCTTTTACAGAGGGCACAAGTTCATTTCCCAGTACATCCTGTAACTCCAGCTCCTGGAGGTCCAACATCCTCTCAGTCTCTGCTCTCATGCCATGCACTCACGCACAATTACCTGGAATTGGGGCTACGAGTTAAGATCCCTTGAGCCCTCTTACCCCATACAATCACTTCCATTATGGCTTCAAAGTTAAAGAAATTAGAATACGAAGCTTTGTAACGCTGGGGATTGAGCCTAAGGCATGATACATAGTAGACAAGAGCACTACCCCTGAGCCAGGTCCCCAGCTCTTCTTTGCTATCTATTACATGGGGTGGTTCTTAAAGTTCATTCACCTCTCCGAGAGGAGCCAATTACAGCAAAGCAGGAAGGGAAATGCTACTTCCCTCACAGGTTGAACAATTGCAGGCGCCACGTGAGTTTTATAAGACTTCATTGAGCTGGTATAAATAGATCAGCTAGCATCAGGGCCAATGCCTGTGAAAGGACTCCAACAACGATCATCATTGCCTCTAATGATAATTGCCCAAAGTTCCTCATGCCTGCATTTCGGAAGCTCCCTTCATTCCAAAGGACTGTCCTCATTGAACTCGATTCTGGAAGATAATGTGTTGAAACAAGTAAACATTGTGCCAATGTGGTCTGAGGAGTTCTGGCATTAGGATTACAATGTCGGAAGTGATGTTTAAAAACAGAAATTTCTAAGCCAATCACAGGTCTGAAGTTTTCGTGTAGATGGTTTATCTGGAACTCAGGGGATCTGCTGTGGGTAGATTGCTGAGTGGGTGATTTGCAGTAGGAGTGGAGTAGGGAGAAATGGAGTGTGCTTTTGTTGTAGTTTGTTTTGAGTCAAGCTCTTGCTATGTAGGTCAGCTGACCTTGAACTTGCTCTGTAGCCCAGGTTGGGCTCAAAATTGAAATCCTCCTGCCTTTCTTAATCCTGAGTACTGAATCCACAGGCATGAACTAACACTCTCTATTTGGAGTCTGTGTTTCCTAAGGACTCGTCCTCGGTGAATTCTGCTGGTCTGAGAGCTCTGGAAACTGCTGTAGAAGAAAGAACTGATCTTAGAAATGGAGGGTGTGGTTGTTTCCTAACTAACAAGAGTTATCCCTTGTCATTGCCTCCTCCTCCTCCTCCTCCTCCTCCTCCTCTTCCTCCTCCTCCTTTTCCTCCTGCTGTGGCTTCTTCTTCTTCTTCTTCTTCTTCTTCTTCTTCTTCTTCTTCTTCTTCTTCTTCTTCTTCTTCTTCTTATGCTAAGAAAACATAAACCTATCTTTTCTAGATCACTGGGAAGTTGTAAGGCTGGGCTGAGATAACAAACAGGTCAACTGACTACCTAGTGCACATGCAGCTTACAAAATGACTGTTCCTACTTTATCTTGAGAACACTAGGATGCTACAGCAAATTCAGCCTTCCTCCCTTGTTGGCTGAGATGGGAACAGGGGTACCCCAGGGTCCCTTATATGTCAAGGCCACATCATACCTGAATTATTGCAGATTCTACAGATTTTTATGATTCACTCCTGCCCCCATCACATGAGGAAAATTCAGATCCTCTGCCAAAGCAGCATCTACACATATCACTTTATCTATAGCTCCAACCTTACTGGTGCTATCTGACCCCCAAGGAAAGAAACCAACTGGCTGATTGTGCTCTAATTATCCAGGCAGGTCACAATTACCCATGCAAAACATGCATAATTATCTTAAAATACAAACTATGAGGTCATTGCAAAGTGTATTTCTTAAGCAATGACATTAAGAAAAGTGTCCATCTTAATGCCTAAAATATTACTAATTCGTGCACCATTAAACTCACTTATCTTAAATTACAAACCTGATTAATTTTATTCACTTTTTCTGGGTCAGTGTTTTGTTTCTTCTTCACAGCTTAATTCAAAGGAGAGAATATTTGGAAAATTATTTTGTCCCTGTGACAGCTCTATGAAGAGCTTATATTTCTGATAATAAAATCAACTATCTCCTATCATATTATGTAAAATAACTGGATGAATTTTTACTGAGTTAGGTGGGTATGTCTGGTATTGTTTAACTTAATATATATGGGATGATTTGGACATAGGAAACAATCCTATGTGTGTGCCAAGAGTCTATGCTACAAAGATAGTTACATACTATCCAGAGTAGCAGAACAAAGGAACAAGAAAAGGATTCCATGCCCAGGAAAGAAAATCCACATTTATCACACATATTGGGCAGAGAGAACGTGGAGCTTTCAAATATGAGCACACAACATAGGCCCAGGAACAGCATGGAGATCCAGTCCTGATTTGAGAACCAGCTGTTGTTCTCTGGTGTTTCTGGGTGGAGAGTTCTCCGTGGGGTCCATGATTAACAAAAGTGTCCTTTGTTGGGTTTTCCTAAGAGTAGACCTAGAAATGACGAATTGGGTGAGTAGTTTACTCAGTGGTTCTCTGAGGAGATTTCTTATGGAAATGGGTAAGTCTGGTGGGCAGACAAGGGAGCGATGTTAAAGTATAGACATGAGTTGTATAAGTGGTTGATATGGGTAACCAGAACCCTGTCTAACTGGGATGTCCATAAAGCTGCTAAACACAGAGAACAAAAAAAAATTCACCACCTCCTACCCAGTAAGAGTAAGGTCTTGAGGGCTGGAGAGATGGCTCAGTGTGGGTTTGATTCCCAGTACCCACTTGACAGCTCACACCACCTGTAACCCCAGCCCCAAGTGATTCAATACCATCTCCTGGCCTCTGAGGGCACAGCTCATATATGGTACACAAATATACATGTAGGCAAAAATGCCCATACCATAAAATAAGAGGAAAAATAAAGTGAACTGTGGCCCTGGCTCTCTTACCTGCCTTGAAGTTCCAAGAGAAAGTCATCGGGCAGAGGCCAGACAGACCTGTGGCAAATGTCTGATCACTGTAGCATTTCCTGCAACACAAAGGCAGGTTGGCTTTGTGAGGCAGCTTGTTTAAGGTACCAGTGACAAAGACAATGATACTGCAGTATGGCATCCACCCCTTTCTTAGTGCCTATCAACTGGCAGTGACAACAGAGGGTCTATTTGTAACTAATTTAACCCATAGGACCACCTTATGTCATTGGCAGTTTGACTGGCAGGATACAGAGGAAGAAGCAGAATTCCAAAGCTTCAGTCTAAGGTCATGCGCTCAGATAGGAACCCCAGAATCTAGTTCTAAATCTCTGACTGTAGAGCATCCCCTTCCCACGAAGCATGTAGCAAATACAGGTCCATGTGACGCAAGGAGTTGAAAGTATATAAAAGGTTCTTTTTCATGCTCAAAGCATCAATGTTGTATCTTTGTTGGTTATGCCTATCTTGACTACTTTCAAAAGCCTGACCCTGTCCTTTCTATCTCACCTCCTGTGCAAGGCATGGATGCTCAGTACCAGATGCGTGTGTTTGACTCTTCCATATGTGAAGAAAATTTATAGAAATTAACACTGGGGGTTCAGGACAGGGCAAGGGGGGTTCCTCTGACAGTCACTGGGAGCTGTCTTATCACTGGAGTGTGCCCCCTCACTCTCTACCCATTTCTCTTTAATCAGAGAATGTGCTTCACTTAAATTCATGCAGTATCTAGTAATTTTGTGGCCCAGTTTACACATACACACACACACCCATCAAAGCTGGAGAAAATATGGTGGGCTTCCAATGAGATCTGAACTCTGCAAATGTTGGCATGATGAAAATTATGAGGTAAAGCGTTTCCTACCACAGCAAGTCTCTGCTACTCAAGGTGAGTTCCTGGGTGGAAGATGTTATGAGAGGACAGAGACTTGCAGTGCTCAGAAACCTACATACCATCAAGTTTAAACTAGGAAATCTGGATGCTGGAAGCTAAACTCCCTCTGGAATGACTTGGTTCTAAAGTCTTCTGGAGTTTCAGATGGCAGGATGATAAGTCCCCCAAACCATAAAATACCTAGAATCTTAGAGGCTGGAGAGATGCTTACTTCTAGGTGTTACACGACTCCCTGTAACTCCAGTAACTCCAACCCCAAGGTATCCAACACCTTCCTTCATGGCCCCTTGCACTGTGACACACACACACACACACACACGAGAGAGAGAGAGAGAGAGAGAGAGAGAGAGAGAGAGAGAGAGAGAGATACACACACACGGAGAGAGAGAGAGAGAGACATACACATATGCATGCACACACACACACACACAGAGAGAGAGAGAGAGAGAGAGAGAGAGAGAGAGAGAGAGAGAGAGAAAGAGAGATACACACATACACATATATATGCACAGAGAGAGAGAGATACATACAGAGAGAGAGAGGAGAAGAAAGATACTCATACACATAAGTGGATAAGATAATAAATCTTCAGAGAGAAAGAAAATTAGAATTTGAAATGCTTAATAGTTAATTGTATAACATTTGTGTGTCTAACACTTGATATCTGTGATCACTCCCTCCCCAAAAGAAAACCAAGACTGTTTCCCCCTTTCAAATGAGTGTCTGAAATATTGGCTTCTATTCCTGAAGAACACACTTCTGAGTGTGTTGGCCCAACTGTGAAGTTCAAATTAATTTCACCCTTCGGGGATTTGTAGGCATGTTGACAGATTCAATGACAAAAACTGGAGTCTTATTGGAAAGAATGTTAGCTGGTGAAGCAGACAGCATGGGGGAGAACTTGGTAATGGGCTACAGAGACTTTCTTTCCCGGTTCAGATCTTGATCCTGTTTGGCAGTGACTGAAAATTCTTACTGTATGGCAGCCTCCTGACAGGTGGCCAGCAAAGTCACGTCTTAGTTTCTTATTTCTCCTGCCCTGTCTGGGCAGAACAGGCACAAAGAGGGACACAGAGGCACACATGTAAACACTAGAAATGAATTTTCACATTCTTTTGCAACAGCTTGAACTTAATAATAATAATGCTTGCTTTTAATTGGTATCTCTGTGTATCACACATGTGTGTGGTACATGTGCTTGCAGGAGTGTGGGCTTGTGTGTGCCACCATGCAGGTATGCCTCTGGTATATGTCTGATCCTCGGATTCTGGCTTGTTTGAGATGGGAGTCTCATGTTCTCTGTAGTGTGGGCCAGGCTAGCTGACCCCTGACCTTCTGAGTATTCCCCTTCCCCCACCTCCCATCTTCCTGATGAATGCTGGGATTCCACATTGATTTGCTAACACTTTCAGTTTTACTTGGGTCCTGCTGATCTAAACTTGGGTCTTCATGCTTGTATGACAAATTCTTTACTCACTGAGCCATCTCATAAGCTTGAACTCAATAACTAATTTTTAAATCAACTAAACAGGTGACAGGACACCAAGAGATCCTCGTTCCCATCTCTTCAGGGACTGAAATCTGATTCCTTCCAGGCAATCAACAGAATGGAAAGACAGGCGAAAGAGTAAAGTTACTTTGGACTTTTATGTGGACAAGCTCTTCATCCTTGAGCTAGAATATCAATATGTTTATGTATAAAAGACCAAATAAAATGTTTAAAAGTCAGGAATGCCCTAGAAAACATGCCATGGACGGTCCCCAAGTAGAAAAAGCATGGAAAGGGTTTGTCAGATTTGCTTCCAAAGGACCCTTAAGAGACTGGCAAGGCAAAGGGCCACTGAGAGCCCAGTTATCTGAAGGTTAGTGGCACCACGCTAATTTCAGCATGGGTACTCTCAGCTGGAATCCAATCAGAGACCAGATCTTCCACAGAACTTCTTCCTTAATGCAAGCAAGGCCAAGATAGTAAGGGCTTGATTCTAAGCAGGGGAATTCCCTATGTCGGTGGGCTTATGCCAAAAACCTTTAAAATTATTTTAATGTCATTTTTCTTTTTAATGGGACATGTAAGTACTAGAGAAATTAAAGCATTAAAGGGTTTCTAAGGAATGAATATATATATATATATATATATATATATATATATATATATATATGTATCTTAAAAGATATACATCATGTATATATATTATATATATATATATATATATAATTTAGAGAGTATAAGTTGTAATTCTCTCTAATCATCTAAATGTTTCATGCTGATATAAGAAACTTGAGCCGGGCTTGGTCTGCTGAGGTAGGTTTCTTATAGTTTGCTCTAGAGAAATGCTGTCTAGCTATAGCTCAGCCTGAGTTGTCTCCTGTACCAGGGATGCCCAACTCTCTGGCTTCTCTGAGGCATGCTGACATCTGTGGCGTTCATGCTCAAAAGCTGCTAAAGAAACTCATGTTTTTAAGTTGGCTCTCCGTTTCCTGACAGACAATTTTCATTAGTTATCATTGGCCATATGTAGCCCACAGGACTGAACGGCCTTCTTGGACTGTCAAACCCAGGAATTCTAGATTGGTTGAGAACACATATCTGTGGGATTGACTACACAGAAGCTCAGTGCTCAGGTGGCTGAGGCAGGAGAGTCGCCACCAGTTTGACACTGGCCTGAGCTACATAGTTAGTTCAAGGGCAGACTGGACTACAAGGTGAGCCTTTGCCTCAACAAATGTGGAGGGGGTCTGGAGAAGGTAACTGAGTGGATAAAGGTCTTACTTCACAGGCACAAGGACCTGAGCTAGGATCTCCAGAACCTGCATAAGGAATGAACATCTTGTCAACTGTCTGTAATCCCAGCATTGATGAGGAGAGTCAGGAGATCCCTGGTCAAACTGGCTAGCTGGATTAGCCAGCATGGGAGAACTCTGTGCTCAGCCAGAGACCTTGCCTCAATCAATACAAGCAGAGAGCAGCAGAGGAAGGCAGTGGACATAAACTTAACAGACACACATAAACTGATACATAAGTAGGCATGCCTCTTCATACACACATTCCCTCGCACACATGTAAAGATGCCTATGTGCATGTACACACACCACACATACACATGCCAGTAAAGACAGCTGTGCTAAATCCTGCAACCATTAAGGATTATTATGTCACATGATGCCTCTGTGACAAGGTTCCAGCATTTGTCACTGCCACAAGCTTTGCAGGGATAGCATCATAAACTATTGTGAGTGGCTTATGGTAGTGTCAAATATGACCCTTTGGCTCTGACTTTTTGGTCTTGTGGCTCCATCTCAGGTTCTGGTTTAGGACTCAGGAAGCAGAGGAAACACCTGGCTAGGGACTGTTCTCCCTATCCCATCGGATCAGAGTTCTGGAAAGATGGACAGGAACGATTAGAATCTCTTAAAGCTTCAGCTTCAACAGATACTTGATCAGATCTGACTGCGGTTAGCCAGCAGGAAGATCCAAGCAAGGCAGTGATTCAGGGGAGAGGGAATATTTGATGAATATCACTATCACAGTCACATAACTTCAAACCCTCTGTTGTAAAGCAATACCACGGGTGCCTGAACTAATGGCAGTAATGCTAACAATTAGTGATACCTACTCATTACAAGAATCTGCTGAGCACCACAGGTTTGTTACATCATGTTATCTATGGAGCCCTTCTCCTGGGGAGGTACTTATCCCCATTTTGCAGATGAGCAGATGGTTGACTTCGGGAAGTAGTCGTGGTCTTGGCTCCAAACCCCCCACAATCCTTTTGTGTGCCTGGTTCTGTACCAAAGAAGAGAACAGAGAGGACAGCAATCCCCACTTGTGACTCTTCAAGCCAATGCAGGTGTCACTGTCACTCAAGAAGAAAGAATCTGGGTTGGAACCAATTGGACATTTGGTTAAGTCTGGGATCTGAGGTGGTCAGTCAGGTTTGGTGACACCGGTTGATATCCATATGAGATAGGACTGGCTTTCTGAAGCTGCCTTTGTGTGTCTTCTTACCTGGTGCAAGAGAAACAATTATGTAATAACCCCATGCAGTCAGGGTCCTCAGCCTGATTGCAGCTGGAGATGGCTTTATTATTGCGATCCCTGTTATTGTTGGAAGGAACAGAAGTCTGCTCTTCTAACCCAAGAATCACAAAGGGCTTCTCATTAATGCCCAGTGCCTAGTGAGCAGCTTTTAAGTACTTACTACAGCAAATTAAAATGGTCTTTGACCTCGTGAGCTTATGCAGCTGCACTAGATAATCACACTAGTAGATGCGTAATGGCGAAGTAGGTACAAGCTTTTTCAGCCCAAAGGAAAAGCTACAGGTCCATGGGATATGATAACGGTTAGGAAGATTAACCAAGAAGCAGCAGACATCTCAACCAGAAGAGCTCCTGGAGAAACTGAATATCTGTGCACTGTATGTGTGTATCTGTACCGGCATATGTGCAAGAATGAGTAGTATGCATATCCATATATGTGGCTATGCACGCATGTCATTGGAGTGAAAGGTGGGAAGTGCCACAGGATGAGGAAGCAGTATGCAAAGAGGGACAATGTTGTCCTGTGGGGTTCCTTGAAACCCTGTCCATGTAGCTATCTATGCCCGAAGGGGTTAAATTGCCTGTTTCTTTCTTAAACTGACAGCCACGTTCAAAGGGACCAAAGAGCATCCTCAGGAATGTCTTTCTTAGTGCCTACTACAGTCTCTAAGCTAGAAAGCCAAGCATAGGTTTCTACCTAAAACATCCTCAACCATTATTGCCTAAGCATTCCTGCAGTAGAGGGTACAGTCCCTGCTTATTGCAGGCTATGCATATATTGCTAGGTACTCAGTGTCTTCCATGCAAAAAGGGAAAACAATGGTCTAACAATCTATCCATTAAGGATTTGCATCTTATAGATGACACAGACCTTCCTTGCCATTTGAATGCATTGCACCACAGCATTGCTCTAACAACACCAAGGAGAGGCCCCTCACGACGATTACAGTTGGAGATTTCAGATTCTCATAGGAGATAATGATTGAACAGTGCTTATAACTCCAGTGAGGAAGAGATACCAATCCCATCCCAGTCCTAACCAGGCTCATCAGGAACAAAGCATCCCAGTTGGGGATATGTTGTATTTTGGCCACTTGTCTGCTGGCAAAGAACCATACATGCACAGCTCATGTTTTTCCTTCTAAAATATGACTGCATAAAAGAAAATTCATTGAGAATTCATGTGACCAGTGCCATGCTAGATGCTCACATAGGGTCTAGAATCTATGATAAAAATTAAAAATTCAGGAAATAGCTATATACCAGTTAAATATCCACAAAATGCTACAAAGGAAAAGGCCATGATGTTAAGGGAGTGGATTTTCTAAAGGACTGGAAAATATTTTGTAACAATCTACTAATGGCACTAAATTCACCAGAAGAATAATTTAATACAAACTATTTAATAAAAAATTTAAAAGAAAAGGGAATGACTGTATGTTTTCACTGTGTTTAAAACTCAGTCCTGCCAGGCGTGGTGGTGCACGCCTTTAATCCCAGGACTTGGGAGGCAGAGGCAGGCGGATTTCTGAGTTCAAGGCCAGCCTGGTCTACAAAGTGAGTTCCAGGACAGCCAGGGCTATACAGAGAAACACTGGAAACAAACAAACAAACAAACAAACAAAAAAACCCTCAGCCCTATAAAATATATGAATCTATATGTAATGTGATACACAAAAATTCTTAAGTGCTAGACTTGGCAAAATTAAACAATTATCTTTGTAACAATGGATGAGAAAAATCATAACACAAATCATATATTTTTAAAAAAAAAATCATGAATATAAAAGTGAGAAAACCCCAACTCGTCATTCTTTCTTTTATAAGGTTTATTTTTTTTTTTTACCACATTTTGATTGTGTGTGGGTGTGAGTGAGTGTGTCTGCATGTGGGTATTGCCCAAGGATATCATAGGATAGGGGCTAAAGGAGGGGTTCAAGAGGGCTTGCTCAAGTCCTGTGGAAGCAGATAGAGCCTGGGAAGAGCTCCCGGCCCTCAGTGGTGCAAACACTGGTGAGCCCACTGGGCTGTATGGAAATCTGCAAACTAATGTAGCACACCTGGCCCTGGTTCAACCCACTGAGTCTCAACACAAAATAGAACCACACAGCTATGGGGAGGGACTCCTGTAAGAGAAGGGGTTAATAGTTGGGGAAGGGGAACGAGAGGGATGAGGCAAGAGCAATCAGAATGCACTGTACACGTGTATATTGATGTCAAAGAACAGATTTAATAAAATTAAAAAGTCAAACTCCTCGGAGCTTTAAAATGCAAACCTTTAAACAAAGTGTTCATTATGAAACCCTACCAACTTGCAAAGCATGTGTGTGTGCGTACGCGCTTGTGTGCAAGTGTGTGTGTGTTTGTGTGTGTGTGTGCGAGTATTAAAATAATCATTAACTATTTAGAGATAAAAGATGGAAACCCAACTGGGGACGATGGAAGGGCAAATGATAAGATGAGTTCAAAGAAGAGGCAAGGGAAACACTAACAATGAATATGCCTATCACTTTCCTCGCATACTTGCCATGTCTTCTTGGTCATACCGCCATGATTAAGGGCCCATTACAGACTCCATTCTCTAGCCTGGCTTGCCCATTGGTTGTTCAGAATCATATGTAGCTATTTACATTTCAAGTAAAGAATGAATGCAGGTCCTCATCCCATTAGCCACATTTCAAGGGTTCAGAAAGCACATAGGGTCAGTAGCTCTCATATTGAGAAATACAGGCCTGGAATAGTTCCAACATTCTAGAAGGCTCTATTGGATAGACATCATCGTATACATTTATAAGTCTTAGTATTATGATAATAAAGCCCGGCCTCTTTGTTTTCTTCCTTATCTTAAAAGTTGCTTTGACGGTTTAAGTTTTGGAAATTGGAGATTTATCTTTCCAAATATACTCAACAATGAGAAATCTGGGGAATGTAAATTAAAGCAGTAATACATTGCTTTACAGCAACTAAAATAAATGCAGTATATTTTTAAATGGATGATGTAAATGAAACACACACACACACACACATACACACAGAGTTAGAGAGAGAGAGAGAGAGAGAGAGAGAGAGAGAGAGAGAGAGAAAGGGCACACTGTGTAGGTGTTGTTATAATGTAGACAGGTCTTTAGAAAACATAAAACATTACCCTATTTAGTGTTCATGAACCATAATAATAGCTTGCATTTATTAAGCATTTATTTTTTTCCAGGGACTGTTTCTGTCAATTACGTGTCTTACATAGACCTGTTGCAGTTAACCCTGATTTATTACTGTTTTCTTTATTTGACTGAGGCAGAGAAAGTTGAGCAACTTGCCGCAGGTGACCTGGCTAGTTGGTGCAGAGCTGAAGCTTTGAGCCAGGCTGTCTGGCTTCCAGGTCTGTGCTCATTGCTACTGTGCTCACGTGGACACAGGCCAAATGACAATAGCTATGTGTGGAAATGTTTCAGAGTCAGAGAAAGTAGAAATGGGATGTAGGGCTTTAGCTGCGGCTTTGTGATGGAGGTTGGATGGAGGGAATGAAGGAAATATAGGGGATTTAAAGGAAAATATTAACCGCATACTCTGGTAGTCTGATGAGGTGGGTGGACACATGGATAGTCCTTTCTGCATGGGCACGGTAATTAAAATATTAAGATAAAAATGTGCCTATTTAGAAGATGATGTAAAGCTGAGAGAGAGAGAGAGAGAGAGAGAGAGAGAGAGAGAGAGAGAGAGAGGATGCATATGTACCTATGTGTAGAGGTCAGAGGTGGACAATGGAAGACCTTTACCACTTTCGACTTGAATTTTTGACACAGGCTCTCTCACTGATTCTGGAGCTTGCTGATTCACTGGCCAGCAAAACCCACATATCTTCCTGCTCTTGCCTCCCCATGGCTGTGATCACTAGGTGCATGCCACCATGCCTAGATTTCTTTCCACACAGCCTGGGTCTTCAACACAGTTCCTTATGCTTTCATAGCATCTACTGCTCCACCAATAGAGCCATGTCTCCAGCCCCGAGGACTTGCTTTTGACTGACAGCATGCTAATAAGATTGTGTGCCTCCCAGTATGACCCCTACTGCTTTGCCAACCAAGTTGTGACCTAAGAAGGGTAATAAGTTGAGAGGGACCAAAATTCAGGGGACAGGAGTTGTGTGGGGGCTGGCTGAAGGAAGGAAGAACTATGGGTGAAAAGTAAGAATGGTGGATGCTTTGGGGAGACACCAGATGCTCTCTGGTGCTAAATGAGAACCTTAGGAAGGCCTTGGGAAGAGCTACAGTTTTCTTCACTCCCACGGTTGTCATCTAATCCTTTTCTCTGAGCTCAGACAGGAGTGGGGCTGGTTTCCAAGGTACTATGACATGCATGGTGCATCATTGCTCTCCTGAGTGCATATGCCATTAGACCCACAGGGAGCATTTCTTCTTGAGACCTAGAAGGCATCTACCATAGAAGTCCTTTCTCATGAGACTCTATCTGCCATCAAGTCCCTGTGACAACTCAGGTTTTGTGTTCGTTTCACCTTGCTCCAGAACTAAAGTTGTCTATGGCCTCCCCCACCCCTCTGCCCTGGGAGGGAGGCTGTTGGCTGTCTCCCTGGCGCCTACTCACATGTATGGCTCCTTACACAATCACTGTCCTGGAAACCAACACGGGTGTGTGGCAAGGTGGAGCCCACATGGGCACGTCTGAGACTGCTTAACCATGTGAATAGCAAACACTTGCCAAGCCACCAGAAGGAGATCTGGGCATCTCTAGGTTCATTGGCACAGCAGGGAAGTGAGTGAGAAAGAAATTCAGGTGTCTGCTCAGGACCTGATGTCTGAAGCACGTGAGAAATTACAATCTTTAGGATGCACGCACCCACAAACACACAGAATAACTCTGGTCCAGGCTCTGGCTCTGCCACCTCCTGAAAAGGCATGCAAGGAGCTTCCATCCTCCTAGATGCAGCAAGCATGCACCTGTCCCTAAGCCTGCAGCAGGCCTGTGGCTGCTTCACTAACCACATTGCAACTGTCCATTCTAGCTTCCAAAGATGCCGAGACACCTCTCAAGAGCCAAAAAAGCTTGGAAGGGAAATGACTAAGAACAAAAATTTAGGGTGTTTTGCAATTGAATTAAGCCCTGTGACCCTTGCTGAGGAGTTCTGGGGAAGGTCTGATTCTTTACCTGGATAGGATCTTGGTTCGGCAGAGAAAATGAAGACATCTGTTATAACATTTCCTGAAGAGCCATCAGCTCCCAAGCACCTCTGCATCCATACCAATAGTTTTGCTTGCTGTTTTGGAATCTGAGTTAAGAAGGAAGGTTGGCTAATGATATCTTGAGCTATCCTTGGAAGGGTGATGCAAGCTGGTCAGGGCTGGACCAGCTCAGGTCCTCGTGATGAAGCTTCAGTCTTTCAAAGAGTGAAAATGCCACCTGGATGTCTATGTGACTGGTCCCTTCTCACAGTGTCTTTTGAAGATCACACTTAGATTATCTCCCAGTTCCTACCTTCTTCTTCATGCATGACCATGACTACATCAATAGGACTTGACCTAGCACCTATCATTCTCTGTAACATGTCTTGTCTTGATGACTTTGGATATCTCTCTCTCTCTCTCTCTCTCTCTCTCTCTCTCTCCTTTCTTATTTTGGAAGGTATTTTGTATAATGGTTAAGCACTTTGATACTACAAGTAGATATTTAGGTCTTAACCCATTAAATATTTCCCTCGTGCCTCTGTTTCTCCAATGGCAACACTGGAAATGAGATTTGTGCCTACTTTACAAGGATTCTTTGGATCCCGAACTAACAGAAAATCTTATAATGCCAAAGTCTTTGGTAATGATCAAAATAATTAAAAAATATGGTGGTAGGAAATAGGGTCCACCTTATGAGAGGGTTTCAGAGATAAGAGAAGACAGATATACAAAGTTCAGGGCTCAATACCTGATTTCTGAATCCTGGATAAGTGGCAGCTGTAACTGGTTGCTGGTGGTGGGGAAGTTAGGGCATACCAGGTCAGACTGAACACATCTGACTTACAGGGTTATGATGCCGGGCTCTAAGGCTATGGGGAGGGAGACAAGAGGGTGGGAAGGGAGTCTGCCAAGTTAGGAGAGAACAGGGAAGGTGGGCTGGGTGCAGACAGGAGCCACAGAGGCTGCAGACACCACACCTTTGGGAGGATGTACCTCTGTTGCACTCTGGCCAGGACCATTCTGCTAATCTACATCTGACTGCCAAATGTTGCTCTAACCAGAGTGCTTTGATCCCCTGCCAGTCCTTGGGCAAGGGAGGCAAGGTGTGCCGATTGCTCTGCCTGCCCATCCTGACAGTGGTGCCAGCCTAGGGCTAGCAGAGGATGGCCCAGAGGGTAAGGACTGGGCTTGGTTGCTTGAACCTAGGAAGGCAAAAGATGCAGAATGCAAGCAACAAAGGCTAACCTGCTGCTTCAGGTGCTCATGCTCAGACCCTCTATGGAGTCAATAATAATAATAATAATAATAATAACAATGGCATCACAAACATTGGCAATACCATTCCTAGTTGTGTTCTCATGACCATCTAGAGCATTGGTTCTCAGTGTTGTGACCTTTTAATGCATTTCCTCATGTTATGTTGGCCCCCAACCATAAATTACTTTGTTGCTACTTCATAACTATAATTTTGTACTGTAAATATACAATGTGCAGGATATCTGATACGTTACCCCCAAGTTGAAAATTGCTAATCTAGTGCAAATACACACTAACAAGGTTAGGAAGCTAAGGTTCAGAGAGGTCATGTTCTCCCAGACTGAACATCAAATGAAGGCTGTTCTTTAAACACCTGACACTCTACACATCCTGGATACTGTTAAATCTCTGGGTCTAGATGAGTCCTTAGGCTTTAAACCACCTTCTGCAAGGTTTTGAATATTCAGCAGCACTTGGAGTTTCCACATGTTAGAAACCAAGGGCACTCCCTCTTTCAACTGTGACATCTAAAAATGTCACCAGGCATTGGTCAACATTGCGAGCAGTGAAGTCTGTCCTCAGAAGAACCTTACTGCCTGCATGGGGTGGGAGGGTGAAAACCAAGAGTCAGAGGCTAAGAGAAGAATGGCGTGGAGAGAAGGGTTGGGAAAAAATACAGAAAAATACCTATATCAAGGACTCAGCTCTTGGAAATAAGATTGTGGCTTGTTTGCAAGCTGGTGAACCTCCCTTTGATCAGGCTCCAAAAGACAGTCCAGGAGCCTCAGGAGCCTCTGCTCTTTCCAGAATCACTCAGGGTTGCTTCATTAAAATTTTCTGTGTGCCCCACCTGGGGATCAATCCCATATACAGTTACCAAACCCAGACACTATTGTGGATGCCAACAAGTGCTTGCTGGTAGGAGCTTGATATAGCTGTATCCTGAGAGGCTCTGCCAATGCCTGACAAATACAGAGGAGAATACTCAGCCAACCATTAGACTGAGCACAGGGTCCCCAATGGAGGACCTAGAGAAAGGACCCAAGGAGCCGAAGGGGTTTCCAGCCCCATAGGAGGAACAACAATATGAACCAACCAATACCCCCAGAGCTCCCAAGGATTAAACCACCAACCAAAGAGTACACATGGAGGGACCCATGGCTCTAGCCGCATATATAGCAGAGGATGGCCTTGTTGGATATCGATGGGAGGAGAGGCCCTTGGTCCTGTGAAGGCTTGATGCCCTAGTGTAGGGGAATGCCAGGACAGGGAAGTGGGAGTAGGTGGGTTGGTGAGCAGGGGGAGAGGGATAGGATAGGGGTTTTTGGAGGGGAAACAAGGAAAAGGGACAAAATTTGACATGTAAATAAAGAAAATGTCTAATAAAAATTTTTAAAAAATTCTGTGTGGTCTTTAAGACAGCTCATCAAGTAAAGAGCCTGCCTACCAAGCGTGATGACCTCACATGGTGGAAGAAAAGAACCTGTTCCTACAAGTTGTCCTCTTACCTCTGCATGTGCGTGCAAGCATGCGCGCGTGCACACACACCAAATACACACACACACACACACACACACACACACACACAGAGAGAGAGAGAGAGAGAGAGAGAGAGAGAGAGAGAGAGAGAGATGCCCACAAAGACACACAGACACAGAAACACATAGGCACACAGAGGCACATATAAACAAATGTTTTAAACATTTTAAAGTAAGTTAACTGGGCTGGTCTTCAGATTCCAATTCTGCTATATCTCTCTGCAAGGAGGAAGTAGAAACCATCACTGAACCCTCCCTAGGAACACTGGTATCTTAGTGACCAGATGCAAACATTCAGAGTGGATGGTACCAGACATATCCAGTGTCTTGGGCCTTCCCTCTTCCCAGAGTAACTGGTCACAGAGAATCATGCTCAGATCCCAGCAAATAGGACAAATGCTGGGTCTTACTTTGGAGAAGTCATGGTCATCAGGCAAGCAGGCTGCAGTTTGCCCATTCTGCTAAGGGCAGTAAAATGTTTGTTTTCTGGGTTTTTGGGTTTTTTTTTTTTTTTTTTTTTTTGCTTTTTTGTTTTGTTTTGTTTGAGACAGAGACTCATATATTCCAGCCTGGCCTCAAACTTGCTATGTAATCAAGGGTGACCTTGAGCTCTCTGGTCCTTCTGCCTCCACTTCTCAGCTGGACTGACAGGTGAACACCACCATGCTCTGTTTCTGGCATTCCAGGAATCTAACCCTGAACCCTGTGCAAATGCGAGGCAAGACCCCTACATCCTAGCCTGGCAATGTAACTGTAGTGCTAACAAGAAAGGGGAGCTTGCTTCAAGAGTTTTCATTGATGCCAAACTACAGGCAAGGGTCCACGTTCAATCACATCACATTATTTAACATTCAACTACTTTTGGAATAAGATTGCTTTAAAAAAAATTCCATCCATGATGCTTCTCTTTATGCAAATACTGAAACAGGGACTATAGAAAAGCAAAGGTCTAGGCAGGGATACCTGTGACTTCCTATGGCAGAGCTAGACTCCATAGCAGCCAGAAGAGTGTGCCCTGCTTACAGGGGATTTGAATCCTTTCTTGGCTCTTTCAATACTTTTATATTCTTTAATATAGATCCCAAAGTCTGTGCCTGCTACCCAGTTCTGAGTCAGAGTAATAAGGGAATGTGGTGTCTCTACAGCAGGAGTCTTCTGACTAACTTACTCTGGAGAGACAGCCTGGCAGAGCCATATCTGAGATTCCCATCCCAGAATTAGAATCCTAGTTCTGTCATTGCTTGTGTGACTTTGGGTAAGTTACATGTGATCTTTTGAGCTTCCAGTTCATTTGATAAATAATTGAGATAATCGTGCACACACACCACAAGTTGTTAGGATTTAATGAGAGAACACAGGAGAAGAACTATTGAGCTATTATCTACCTCAAAGGATTATTGGAGAAATATAAAAGGAACAGACAGTCAAGGAATGTAATGGGGGCCTCATAACCAGTAATTATTGTTATTGTTATTGTTATTGTTGCTAACACGCTTTGGAACCATTCATTTTCCCTAGAGCTGTTCAAAGGTTCTGTTACTGTAGCAGAAGAAATGGATAAATGATGTCTTGATAAACTTGCTTTATGCCTGGGGGGATCAGGTTGGCTAAAACTGCCCTGGTTAAAATGACTGAAAATCAATTTGGTTTGACAGCATTGGAAGAAATAAAACGTGTGCACTCATTGCACCTGGGTGACAAAGACAAGATGATCATAAAGTTGACTCTGGGTTTGACTTACACACTGAGTCCAGTCCCTGTCTCAAAAAACTAAAATTAGAAAGGACCAAAGTTCCTGCCATTTGTGAGTGAGCTCATTATTTGCAACACATCCAGGGACAACTGGTCAACCATAACAGCTGATAAGATGATCTCTTCTCTCTACTTCCTTGCCTTTTTCTCTACCTTTGTTGCCTTGGGTGATCCAAAAGCACAAACAAGAACCCAAATGTCAATGTACTAGCCCATTTCTCTGCCTCTTGGGTGGATCTTAAGACCCTACCCTTAACCCGTGTAGCACAGTGACTACTCAGAAGGCAGAGCTGACTGAGTTCTGAGAGCTGTGACCAATGAAGATTGAATAAGATACCTGTTGGAAATAGGAAGATAGCCGAATCATAAAAATGTTTGCTACACAAGCATGAGAACTGTAGTTCAGATTCCCCAGAAACCCATTTAAAACCTGGTGTGCATAGCTGCCCTACTATGATTTTAGCCTGGAGTGTTGGACACATGGGACTCCCTAAAGCAAGTTCTGGCTAGCAGGACTAGCCATGCTGATGAGCTCTGATTTTTGACTGAAAGACTGACTCAAAAAATAAGGTAAAAGAATGGTGAAAGATTCAACATACACCTTGGTCCTCCACACCCAGGTAAACACAAGCAAAAATATGCTTGTGTATACTGCGCATGAAAAAGTGAACAGAGGGAAAAAAAAGAATATATCTGTTCATTGCTACACAACAGGTGAGTCTAGCATCGTTGCTGCCCAGGATCACCCCACCACACCCTTAATTCTGGGTTTTCCTGCCAATACTTTCAAATTGTCCTTTTGGGTGCATTTGCTCATCTTCTGAACTGATGCATTCATTTCCTGGCATAAGTCAGGACAGCTGAAGTTCCTCTTGGAACCTCAAGAGACACCCAAGATCTTTTCAGGCCTTGGTTTCCAAGTTTGTCAGCTGAATTAATCCTGCCCCCCTTTCCTGTTGCTGTAAGAATGGGGTAGTATGATGAAAGCAGAAGGACTTTGTAAATCTGGGTGTGCCCTTGAATAGGAGTCTGCCAATACTGGCCATGTTCTAGAATACTGTGTGTCCTGCCCGTGGGAGCAGAGATGTTACTGGTTGACCTCGTTATGAACACATAAATACCTCCATGATGTTTCCCTACAGCCTGCCATGGGCAGTTGTCCTTGTAAGAAACATCTCAGATCACTAAGTGACCCTGAAGGCAGACACATTTGCTTTTAGGATTTTTTTTTTTTCATTTGGGGGGGGTTCTTTAGTTTTTTTTGATGTATCCTCTCTCACTCTCTTCTTCATACATCACGAGGGTAGTCCTTGGTCAGTGAGACCTGTGAGCCACATGCTTAATTTGACCTACTCAGCAAGATACATGCTTGCTTTTAAAAACACAGCCTATATAGATTTCTATATTGTACCAGACCTATTTTCAAGGCAGGTCATGATGCCATCCTGGTGTGTGTGTGTGTGTGTGTGTGTGTGTGTGTGTGTGTGTGTGTCTGTCTGTCTGTCTGTCTGTGTGTGTGTGTGTGTGTGTGTGTGTGTGTCTGTGTGTGTGTGTCTGTGTGTACCTGTGGAGGCCAGAAGTCAACCTCCAGCATCTTCTTCAGTCACCCTCCACCTTGTTTTACGAGTCTTACTGGCTAGCAGATCCTTAATTTGGCTAGGCCTGCTGGCTGGTAAACCCAGGGATCTGCCTGTCTCAGACTCTGTGACACTGGGATTATAAGTATGATCGTGACCTGCTGCACCTCCCTTTAAAACAAGTTTCTTGAAGTCAAAGTAGGTCTTAGTGCTTGTGCAGCAAGCACTTTACCAACTGAGAGCCGTCTTCCCAGCCCAAGCCAGAACAGCAGAGCATTTCCTCCGAGCTTGGGGAAGATCAATTTATCCAGTTGTGTTCATAAAAAGAGGTTGGCTTTATTTATAGCAACCTTCACTGTAACTCTGTCTCCAGCCTAGAGAAGACAGTTCATGAGACAACCCAGGGAAAGCTGCTTCACAGTGGCCCAACTACTGCCTATTGACAGTATTGACAATAGCTTCTGTGTAGAGAAAAATGGAAGCATATCTATCAAGCATTGTGTTAATATCTTACTTAATCCACAATATCTCCTCCCAGGGTTAGATGCTATAATTATCCCATTTTACAAAGAAGGAAATGAGACTGAAGGGATTATGTAGCTGCTCTGAGCTGAGAGCTTCTAGACATCGGGATTCAAATCCTGGTTTACACCATGTCTGCTGATTAACCCACATCGCCTAGTAGTAGCACGCTGACTGCGTCAGTTTACAGTAGAGGTCACACCTAGGCAGGCCCGCAGTGTGAGAGGCCTAGTAAAAGATGGGAGCCAGTCCTGCACTGCTCCCTGAGGAATGTGGCAGAGAGCACCTGTGATCCAGCACTTGGTTGCTGAAGGAAAGGCTGTGTGTGACATTGTGTAAGATTAATTACATCGCTCACCTGTCACAATATTTGCCTCTATGAAGTGCCTTTCATCTCTGATCTCCAAAGCAGGTGTAAAAGCTGTAATTTATTGTAATGACTGTTGTGTTTTTAATAATTACCCGCTATGATGTCTTGTTTGACAGAGGCGATACTCAAGCTTTCCTCCAAGCATGATAACTGAAACGTGGGGATCTGAGATGTGAAGTAGCCGAGGCTCTTCTGCCTCCGGAGCAAAAATGTCACATGATTGTTGTGATGGTTTGGCTCTGAAATGCTCTCTCAGACTCAGCTTTGAATTACTTTCTCCCAGATAATGGCACTATTTGGGGGAGGCTATGAAATCTTTGAGAGTTGAAGCCTAGCTGGTCAAAGCTGTCAACTGGGGTATGGCTTTGAAGCTCCCACCCAGCCCCTAATGCCTACCTCCCTCTTTGCTTCCTGGTTGATGTGATTTGGAGAGCATCACTCACGGGCTCTCACTGCCACAAATTCTTCCGTGATGGACAGTAATCCTACTGAAATCAAGAGCCAAAACAAACCTCTTGTTCCCTATCTCTGCAATATGCACCAGCTACAGACATACTAAAGTCACCCACAAAATCATATTGCCAAAAGAAAACAAATACAGAGGAACAGAACATGGTACATAGCCTTGTTGTCTATCAACAGAAGAAGAAAAATATGGAGACTATCTCTACACTGTAGCAAACAGGTATGAGCTGCTTACAAACGCATGCACCCTGATGCATGCACTTGAGAATGTGAGGGAAAATTGAGTGTCCTTAGCTAAGGTAAAATATTGGCAAATTTTAACAAAGCTGAAACACTGGCCATACACACGTGTACACGTACACACACACACACACACACACACACACACACACACACACACACACACAGAGAGAGAGAGAGAGAGAGAGAGAGAGAGAGAGAGAGAGAGAGAGTAGTTGAGGAAAACCAAGACAGGAAGGATAACTTTATAGAAAAACTGAGAATGCCAGTGTAGACTTCAAGGGGCCAGCTAGCTGCACCAGAAATAGGAGCCCGGATAAGGAAGATGCAGAGAACAGGCTGGGCACCCTTAAGCTGAGGCAGTGTTCAACAGGCACTTATATTCTTTTAAATACTCCCCCATAGTTGCATAGTTGTGTGTATTGTTTTTTAAGCTTCTAAATACATATTTGAAGAGAGCAGCCACTAAGACAGATAGCATGGAAGCAAATGGTTTTGTTTGATGAAGCTAGATCAATAAAGTGCGAAAGCTGAATAGTTAGTATTATATAACATGTGTAAGCATATATTGCATATGTATGTATAGAGAGATAAAGTATTATATCAATGTCCAGATGGATTGGTCGCCAAATTTAATTATATGTATTATATATTATATATAACACACACATGTAGACGTATAGCTAAACTGGAGAACAATCCATCTGGAGTTTATAAAATTAGGAGGAGTACTGAGGGGGCAAGAGCAAGGTCAGAAAGCAGAGGCAAGTCTGGGGAGGGGCTAGGCTCAAAGCAGGGAAGCTGTAAGAGCATCAGTAGGTTTGGCTTTTAGCTCTCTTCTCTCCAAGGAAAACTTGTAGTTGATCACCATCCCTTCTTACCTCTCTAGGATGTTTTCAAGGTTTCATGGGCAGGGAGGGAAGCAAGACCTCAATATCTCCAGAATAAAAAGACTCAAGGGCTATCAGACTGGCAAATACATAAGCTGGGGGAGAACCATAATTCTGAGTCAGAAACCTCTGGTCTCAACTCTGAGAGTGTGGCCTGCTAGGGATACGCAGACCAGGGAGTGATGGGGAAATCTCCATATAAAATTATAGGCAATGGAGCTGTTGAGCTATAAATTGCTATGTTTAACAAAGGTCATGGTGACCATTACCAATCCTGGAATCTAAGCTTGCTTGCTTCTGTTGATAGACTCTTGTGTCTAGTTGCTGAGCTGTTGTACATTTCATGGGAGGCACATCATGCTATGTTTGGGAGTGTCTTCTCAGAATATGGAAAAGATCTAGGAGCTCAGCTGGTAAATGCTTGAGTTCAATGTCTAGAATCCAAGCTTTGCTTTTGTTTTTGCTTTTAAGGCAAAGCAGCATATGTTTGTAAACTCGGAACTGGCAAGGCAGAGCCAGGCAGATAGATCCCTGAAGCTCACGTGCTTAGCCTCTTCCAGGCAAGTGAGAGACTGTCTCAAAGAAACACAATAAGCAACAAAGCTAGGTTGCCTGGGGATGTGTGCACACTAGTGGTGGAATGCTTAATGCTTGCCTAGCCTATCAGAGACTCTGAGTTCAATTCCCAGGACAGAGAGAAAAGAAAAAGAAATGGGGATGGTGTGTTTGAGCAGTCAAGGTTGTCTTTTTGGTCTACACACACACACACACACACACACACACACACACACACATACACACACAGAGAGAGAGAGAGAGAGAGAGACAGACAGACAGACAGACAGACAGACAGACAGACAAAGACAGACACACACACAGAGAGAGAGAGTGAGAGAGAGAGAGAGAGAGAGAGAGAGAGAGACAGAGAAACACACAGAGAGAAACACAGAGACAGAGAGTCAGAGAGACAAACAGGCACAGAGAGATAAAGATCAAAGAGAGAGAAAGGAAGGGAGGGAAGGAGGGAGGGAGGGAGAAGGGAGGAAAGAAGGACAGATATCAGATAGAGGCAGAAAGAGTTAATTAGGTGTTACAAAGATTTCCTATTGAAGAAGTAACATTTAACTTGTACGGTTCATATTATTTTGAATCTTATCTGAATTTTGAAGCCCAGTGAAGAACATTTTATATTAAACAACAATTAAAGAGGCTCTTGTAATACAAGAGTGGGCCATACACATTGAGGGGCTTCTAATACAGCACCCTATGTACTTTCAAGGTGTAGCTTGAGATCAATAGCATTACAGATTTACAATGGAGGTCAGAAACTCCAGGGAGCTGAACGATTCACTTGAAGACACTCAGTAGTTAGAAAGTGGCTGCTGTGGGGACTTCAAGTCCAGATAGGAAGCAGTGAGTGAAGGCTCAGATGGATTCTCTTCCGTGGCTTGGCATTCAGGAAAATGAGCCAGTCAAGCTGAGACTAAACCAGCTTGGAAAAAGACACCTTCACCTACTCAGCGCCTGATTAGCTGAGGGAAGCGGCTGCCCTTTCCTCCTGCCCTGGGAAGAAACAGTGCAGCCAGGGGCTCGGGTCTAACCAGTCTCCCCTTCAATTTCTTGCTCTCTGTTTCCACAGGTGCAGCGTGGAGGAACTGTCAAGGTCTCTGGGGTACAGACCGGGCATGGTGATGGGAGAGGATGGGAAGGGGGTCTTTGATTCCAGGCACATCCACTATGAACAGAAGCATCTCTGAAAGCTCCGAGACATATCTCCCGTTAGCCTCCCAGCTTCCTGCCCACAGGGAGTAGAGACGGTGCCTGTGAAGGGTTAAGCGTTGTGTCTTCTCTCGCTGGCATGTCTCCCAGGCTAAGCAAAGGCTGTTTCATCGCGTATGGATATGAAAGACAAACTGTGCAGATTGAAAACATCTGTACCGTGAGTGAGCCGGGCCACATGTCCACAGTGCCAAGCTGAGGCTTAGCTCCGTGTGTGCCCTTTTGTTTGACTTTGGGAGAGCAGCACAAACAGATACAGTAGGTTCTGCTTAAAGAAAAGAGGCTGATCAATAGAGGTTTGTATAGCTTATGACCTTCAACCATAAACAGAAATTTGAGGTAAAAATCTGCACATCCCAGATCAATTACCAGATTATTTATCCCTTTGCACTGCTAATGTTCCCGATGTGCCTTGCATACTAAAGAGCCACGGGGGAAGAGGATTTATGTCAAAAAAAAGGGTGGGGGGAGGGAGGCTGTGCGGATTTATTAGTTGTGGCAATCAAAGCATGTGCCATACTTTTTTATATAAACAGGCCTGTGGTGATTGTGTAGATCAGCTAAGACAAATTTGAAGATTCCAGAACTTTCAGTCCATGTTACCAGTAGCCTTAAAGAACCCATTTCTAGCCGGGCAGTGGTGGCGCACGCCTTTAATCCCAGCACTTGGGAGGCGGAGGCAGGCAGATTTCTGAGTTCGAGGCCAGCCTGGTCTACAAAGTGAGTTCCAGGACAGCCAGGGCTATACAGAGAAACCCTGTCTTGAAAAACCAAAAAAAAAAAAAAAAAAGAACCCATTTCTATTTTTTAAAGAAGCTTTAGCCATGTGTCACAATAGGCCTTTTTTTTCTTCATTGTGGTTTGCTGTAAATGAAAGTACATATGTTTTGTGGGGCTCTTAGAAGGGGCACGGGTAGACAGGCCCTCCAGCCCTGCTTCTTAGCTGTAAGTGCTGGGGAACAGGTCCTGTACTCTGTGTCTCTGGACTCCACTTCTCACTCAGTTTAGCACAGAGAGCTTGCATATAAGCTTTGAAGGGTTGATATTCTATCTAATTTACTTGTAACACTTGGTTCTTAGAAGAAAAATAGGAAAAAAAAAGATGTTTCCCTCCCAAAGTTGCAAGAAACATCCAATAATATGTACTTTATACATGCACAGCTTGTGGGGCTGGAGAGAAGGAGTGGTTAGGAGGATTTGCTGTTCTTCCAGGGGACCTATGGTGTATTCCCAATACCCACACACTTGCTCACAGCCCTCTGTGATTCTAGCACCAGGGCATCTGATGCCATCCTTGAGCCCCCACTAGCCCTGAGCATGCGTATGGTGCATAGAAATGCATGCAGGTGAAACCTCCCTATGTATAGTACGTATACAATAAATGAATAAATGCATAGCTCATTCCCGGGGTAAAGAAAGAAGTCCTTGACAAGCATCAGCTCTTGTTGTTCTGTGTTTCTAGTCTTCGATGTCCTTAATTTCAACATTTCCATGGCAGCTTGGAATCAACTCAATGTGTTAAAGGGTCCGGGGACCTTGTGTGAACCAGGAGACTAAGGATTCTTAAGGAAAGGATTATATCATCAGTCAGCAAGTAGAAAAAACATTTTCCAAAGAGAACTGGTCTTCATATCAAGGAAAGATGGTGGGAGGCTAAAGACTACCTTATGCCCTTTCCTAGTACCTTTGGAGTCTTCAGGGTCGAATGTTTGTTTTTCAGAACATACATGCTTCCTGCAATGAGCATGACCTGTTTGCTCGACCTCTCATATCTCTCCGTGGGATGCTGGTTTCAGCAAACACCATTCCCACCTATGCACACCTCTGTCCATCCTATGCACAGAGACACGGTCATCTCATTCTCTTCCAGTCTCAGGCCTTCAGTTTCAAGAAGGGTCCAAGTTCCCATCATTTGGATAAACAAGTCCTGTGGACTTTCAAAGCTCATCTCATTTGTGGTCCTACTGTTGCTTCCCAAATCAATCCTAGCGAAAACTCCAAGACCCCCCATCCCCCCATTTCCCTTCCTCTCACCTTTAGTAACAGGAATGAAAGAAAAAAGTGATCTATTCCCGGGAGTGTTGAGAGCTTGACACATACAGACTCATAAAGTCCTTAGCAACACCATTTATCCACATTTTACAAACAGAGGGAGTGAGGGAAGAAAGTGACTCATGTGCTCCTCAGTGGCAGATGAGGAGCTGAACAAGGCCTGTCTGACCTGCAAATATTGGGTCATAAGGTCTCAAAACTGAACAAGCTACAGCTTCTCCGAGAAGGCTTATGAAAGCATCCTGGACCCTTCTGCATGATGTCTAATTGTCTAGGTATGGGATGGGGCTTCAAAAAGTCTTCCAAAGGGATGAGTGTTAGGGTTTGAATGTGTTTTGTGCTCCACAGCCTCCTCTACTTAGCACTTGGTCCCCAGCTTGTGGTGAAGTTATAGAAGGCTGCAGCCCTTTTAAGGAGGTAGGACCTGGATGGCAGAAGTAGGTGGCTGGATGGTAGGCCTTAAGTATTATAGCTCAGCCTCACTGCACACCATCCTTCCTGGTTACTGCCCTGTTAACAGGAAGCTGCCTCAGGCTCACACCACTATAAAACACCAAGATGTTACAGATGCCATGATTTCCCTAACATAAGAGATGAGTGCACACTCAAGCACGCGTGCATACACACACACACACACACACACACACACACACACACACACACAAACACACACACGTATTATCTTGCTTTCTAGTGTTATGATAAACACCACAACCAAAAGCACCTTGGGAATAAAAGGGTTTATTTGGCTTACACTTCTACATCTCAGGCTATCACTAAGGGAAACCAAGGTAGAAACTGAATCTTCCTGGCTTGCTTCCTATGGCTTGGTCATCCTGGTTTCTTACAACCCAAGACCACATTCCCAAAAGTGGTGCTTAATAATAATAATAATAATAATAATAATAATAATAATAATAATAAAAGGTCTATGGCCTGTAGACCTTCCTACAGGCCAGTATGATAGAGGCAACCTCTCAACTTAAGTTTTCACTCCCCAAATGACTGTAGTTTGTTTCAAGTTGACAGGAACTATCTAGTACAGTGTGTGTGTGTTTGTGTGTGTGCATCAAACAAATTTTCTCATTAACAAAATCTTGGGGTAGGGCATGATTGGAAGCTATAGGATGTAGAAAAATTTTCCCAAAATAGTCAAGAAGTCCAATTACAACAGAAGTTAGCTGTTCCTTTAAAAGAAATGCAATTTCTTGTTTCTTAATTATTCTACATATTATAAAATGTGGAAAGTCATGGGAGAGAGGATTAGAGACTCACATTCCTTAGTAATGAACTACATAAGTGGTAAAAGCCAAAGTTAGAGTATTTTTTTCCAAACTTCTACTCAATAAATATTCCATCTCCAAAGTATCACAGATTCCAAATTAGCAGCGTGTGGGCTCATGAAATCCATTCATTTCTCCATTCATGCATCGCACAGACATCTACTGAAACCTCTGCTCTCTGCCAGGCATCTGCCAGATGCTTCACCAGGGAGAGAGATGAAGAGTAGGTTCTATGGGATGTTGAGGTTAAGAGAAATGAGATAGAGGGTTCGAGCTCAAGGAGCCTGTGGGACAATGGGAAGAAGGGTTGGAGAACAGGGATGTATACCTGTGTAAATTGGTGGAGGGCTACTACAGGGATTCCTGATGAAGAGAACTTTGTATATTGGTAGTCCCTTTCATTATGAAAAGTCCAACCATATTCCCCAGTCCCGTGTCTTGCTCTGCTTCTAGACCCAAACTAAAAAGAGGCATGGGGTTAATTACATGGTTCAGTCCATAAAGTGCTTGGCATGAAAACATGAGGACCAGACTCACTCAGCATCCATAACTGAGCATGGCAGTGTGTGATGTGGAGGAGGCAAGGATGAGCAGACTCCTAAGCCTCACTGGGAAGCCAGCTCAGCCTAACCTGTGAGCCTTGGCTCAAAAATAAAAGGAATGATGGAGAGAAGGGAAGAGAGAGAGGGAGAGAGAGAGAGAGAGAGAGAGAGAGAGAGAGAGAGAGAGAGAGAGAGAGAGAACACCACTCCAGAGAAACAGTGCTTCTTATGATTGTCTCCTGGCCTCCACATGTATGTGTACAGAAGTCCCCCCTCATATAAGCATTGGCACACACATGTACATCATATATGTGTGTGTGTGCATATGAAAAAAATAAAAGGAAATAAAATTAAAGAAAGAAAGAAAAGAAGGGAAGGAAGAAACAAGGAAATAAACAGAGAAGGAAGGAAAGAAAAGGTGCAGTGGCCAAGTGTAGGGTCTCTGGTGCCACAGGGCAGCATTCCTTATATCCTGCTTCTGATCTTGACCACACCAGTATGCATGCATTTAGAAATAAATAGTAAAAGTAAACCAACTTATGCAGTGGAAAAATGCATGACTCTGCCTGAGAAGGAGGGCAGCTTTCAGAGCCATCTGACTGAGTGGTCCATGACATGAGTGTGATACCAGTGAAGATACAGGCTTTCTTCCAAGTTTCTGTTCCTCTATGGGACAGTTTTGTATGGACCTACCTTAAGATGGAAGAAAGGGGACCACTAAATACCATGCCTTGTTGTTGGCTAGTGCTTCCCTTCCATCTTTATGAGCCTCTCAAGTCATGTGATCTGACGCTAGACCAGTAACAATAAAAGGGAAATGCATTTGATGCTCATATTCTCTTCTCCACCCCGACTTCTGTCTGTCTGTGTTTGTCTCTGATTCTCTGTTTGTCTCTATCTCTGTCTATCTGTGTCTGTGTCTCTGTCTCTCTCTCTCTGTCTCTCTCTGCCTCTCTCACTCTCTCTCATTTTTGTTGTTATTTGAGTGTCTGAACATATGACATATGTGTGTAGGTTCATGGGTAAACCAGAGAACAAATTTGGGTGTTCCTCCTCAGGTGACATCTGCCTTTCTCTTGAGACAGGGTTTCTTACTGGCCCAGAGCTCACTGAATAGCTCAGGCTAATTGTCCAGCAAGCCCTACGACTCCTCCTGCATCTGTCTCTCCAGTAGTGGGGGTTACACGTATGTACTACTAAGCCCGACTGTTTTACACTGGTTTTGAAGCTAGACCCTAGGTCCTCAGGCTCCATTGAGCCATCTCCCCAGCCCTCTGATTACTTTATACAGGTGAAGACCCACCCCTGGGGCTGAGAATAAACTGATGACAATTTAGTACACTCATTAGCAACCTGAAGTGGGGATTCAGGTCACTGTTTACGTCACTCAAGATGTCTCTGGGCCTCAGTTTCCTTACCTATACAATAGAGGTAGTATCGTGCCCATTTGGAGAGTGGGGTGTCTTATGAGGATTAAATAAACTCATTAATGCTCTCTCTACACTAAACAGATATGTCGGTTCTTCCATATTGTTGTGTTTTGAGCAAGGTCGGGGGCTTTAGAAAAGACAAATGGGGTTCAGATCAGACAGGCAAAGACCATTTCACTCTCTCAGCTTTGTTGTCTCCGTATCTACATTCCAAGTCAGAACAACCTGGCCAGGTGGGTGCATTTTAAAAACCACCATGTCTCTTGAGATGGTTCTTGGCATTCCGAGTACCTCCCCCAAGCACCTGGAAATTGTAGCTCTGAGCCTTGGGTTTGGTAATACCATCTTTCTCCTGAGCCCCACCTGAAGCCCATCATTAAATTTCTTCTGAACTTGGGTGGAGATGTCAGTCTCAGTAGACACTACCTCATAGCAGGAGGGCCTGTACTCACCGGTCCTCCAGTCTCTCAAGTCATACCTCCATGAAGAAGTGGTCCTGGGCAGATTGGTTTGGTTCCAGTATCAAAGGACTGAGAAGAAGGACTGAGCTAATCATATATTACCATGCCAAAGGTTAAGGGCAGGCACCCTCTTTTCTCTGTGAATCTGGAAGGAAGTGAAAAATCAGGTCATGCTATGTCCAGTGTAAAACAAAAACAACAGGAGCTGCTCTGAAGTCTCCCCAGTGTGGTTGCTGGTAGATGTTTTGGTTTAGTTTCTTGACTGTGCCATAAAGCTAGGGGCTATAGACTGGCCACTTGAGTGGATTGGATATGTGTTCCCAGATATCCTTAGGAGTCTGGCAAGTTTTCATTACTGTGACAAAACACCAGCTATTAGCAACTTTACAAAGAAGAAAGTTTTATTTTAGCTCGCAGTTTCAGACTCAGTCCAGGGCTCTTAGGCTTTATTGATTGAGGGGGGCCTGGGGTGTGGCAACGTAGTACATAATGGCCATATTTTGTGCTGGTCAGGAGGCAAAGAAATAATGAGAGTGGAGAAAGGTAGAATCCACATATTGCCTTGAGAGACACAGTCAGGGACATGACTTCTAGCCATTGGGCCTTGCTTACTAAAGGCTTGCTAGATTCCTCATCCTCTCATTGGAGGAAGACCAACCCCTTTAACCTACAAACCTTTGAGGAACAGTTCAGACTACAATCCATATGTTAATACACACGAAGTGTGCCTGGTCCTCTGGACTTTCCTAATAAGATAAGATTCATCATATATTAGGAAGAACAGAAAATGTGGCCCCACGGCTCTGATCTCTCCACGTCATAGCCTTAATCACTCCACTTCCCTACTCATTTCCTGGGAGCTTCTTCCTTCTCGTAGATAACACCAGCAAGTAGGTCCAGTGATTTGAGACCTCGTGGACATTAAGTACCTCCAGGACTTGGTGTAGATAGGTTGTTGTAAGTTCCATACCCTGTCTGCACCACCAGCTGGGAGTTCATTGCTGGACTCTTAGCTGGCCTGATGCTTACTCTCAAAGGTTTGGAATTCATTAGAGAAATGGCTGGACTATGCAGCCATGCAGAGTCCATTTCTTAGCTGGCAAGGCTCAGAGATCTACCCTCAAGTCACCTGGGAAGCTATTCAAGTGAGACTTGGGAAGCCAATAGCTCCTGACTGGTTTTCAGCTAAATGAACACAGGAATGGAGAGAGAGTCTATGCTTAGACATTTGTAGATGAATTTGACACAGTGTTTTAAGTTTGCTCAGTCTCCTTCTTTCTAAGTGGGGTCTGCATTTTGTTTCTCTCCAGGTTGCTAGTGATGCATTTTAGTTGTGTTTTATCAAGCCATGACTATGGTGTTCGTTTAGAGTCTGGGGAGCATTAATTAGCCCTGAGCTTTGGTTGCAAACCCAGAGAGGCTCTGCTTTGACACCTCTGGATTCCACATCTGTTGTTAAGTTTTGAGGATGGGGGACAGATGAGCCTACAGCAGAAACGCCAACATGAACTCTTGATTAAAGGCTCCTGTCACCAGAAAATTCATGAAATACCCACTTCATTCCATAATATAACCGCTCATATTAATATAGCAAGCAGCTTGCTGGGTCTCTCATTTGTTTTCTTTCAAGCCAGCAAAATGAAAAATTTTAACTCCAAGGAAATGCCTGGATTAGGCTTTTGCTGTTTGCTTGCTTGCTTTCCCCTTGGCTCTGCATGTGCAGTGTCATACATCCTCTCCCCCTGGCCCCCGGGGAAATCACCGGCCTCGTCGTTTTGGAAATAGCTTTGTAGCAGATATCCAAGAGCATCCGAGTTTCAATTTTATATTTAAAAGCAATTTGTAGTCTTAATAATATAGTAAGCAGTGTTGTCTTAGTATGCATGAGCAAATCCTTCCAGGGTTCACTACATGATAGAGAATGTCCCAGGCTCCTCTCAATAAATTCATACAATTTTCATAGTAATCCTTTGAGGCAGGCAGTATAAAGATTCTCTCAAGTGGAGGCATACAATACCAGAGCACTGAGATGCTGAGTCACTTGTCCAAGGTCACACAGCTAGAGATAGGCATCAGAGCTCAGGTTTTCCCCTAGGTAACCTATTTTGTTTTTATATTCCGTCCTATGCCTTCCCACACCCTCCAAAATGGGGCAATCTCGGGCTGTGTCAACCCAATAAGCTTCCAGCTGTATGAGGAAAATGCATTTGCCCCAAGACCAAAGAATTATAGGGAAGCTAAAGTTAGACACAGTTTTACTTTGGACTCTGCTCAGATTAAATTGATTGGGTTATGAAAATGGTAAACAGATGAGGTTTGAAGCAGCAGTCCCTGCTTCCCAAGTGACAGTTTCAAGTTGGGTCCACGCAGAGAAGAACTGCCTTTGAGGCTGTCTCCGTTCAAGGAACCCTGGCCAGAGCAATTTGCTGGAAATTTGGGGGCAATTTTAAAACCACAAGGACGCCCCTTCAATTCCACTAAATCTTTGGCCATGTCTGATTTGGTCATGGCTGTGAAAAGTCAGCCTTTGCGAATTAGCCACAGCCAACCCACATCAGCATTTGATTGGGTGTTTCAAGCATCCCATTTGGTTTTGAAATTAGTTGAAGAGGATGCTATTTAGGGGGCAAGTGGAAAAAAAAATACGTAGTCTGTCCTGTGCTTACGGAAAACAAATTGCTGTGTTCTGATTAACTGCACGTGATGCTGAGCTATCTCTCTGGAAATGACCTCCGTTTGCAGCCTGATTTTGATTTGCAGGCTGTGGAATTAAATTCCACTTCATTTGGTTTTATGACCCTCCTGTCATTTGTCCATTCATTCACGAAACATTTAGTGAACACCAACGGTAGCCACCCAGTGCTAGGTGTTTGTGAGAAGGGAGAAGAGAATGGCCCAGCATGGCTAAACCCCACTCTCTGCCCCTATGCTGTTCACGGCTTTGATCTGGAGTCACAATGTCACAATGCAAACATAGGATAGTGATGTCGGGTATCTGTGGTGCTGGGATAAAAGATTCTGACCAAAGCAACTCGAGGTTTATTCCACTTCACAGGTCGGGGGTCTTGCTCACTGTGGTGGGAAGGTCAAGCAGTCAAATCCACAGCTGAAAGTAAACATGTCATAGGCGCGCTGCTGATCAGTTTGATTTCTCCATACGGTCCAGGATCTCAGCCTGGAGAATAGCCACCCCCACCCCAAAGTTGTGACAGGTCAGTCCGCACAATCAAAATAATACCTCATGTTCAGAGACCCGTCTCCCAGGTGATCCTGAATTCTGTCAAATTGACAATACTGACATCATACAAGAAAAGTGGAAGCCCAGGCCCCACCCATCACAGACTGCAGTCCCATGCATTTCTTAATTTGTTTCTTTCTTTATAACACATGCTGGTTTGTCCTGTCCGAGTCAGTAACTGAGCCTTTTTGACCACCAATCTACAACCAGGGTTGAAATACACAGTCAGATACTAATGGAACTAACTCAGGATGTAAGAACAGAGGAGCATTTGCGTCCTTGTTATACTTATAGCAGGAAACATTTCAACAAGGGAGCACCAGAAAGCAGTCACCCAACTCATAGTCCTTCATCCAGAAAGATCACCCCAGGTTTCATGAATCCTCTCACTCCCACAGCTAACTACTTTGTGGCAACATCTCTGAAGACAGGCATTAGCTTCTGGGGTACGATTAAGTGACCTGGCCAAGGCTGCTTGCCAGTTAAAGATACACAGGGGTCTCGAGATCTGGGCTTCACACTCAAGATGCTGCATTGCCTCCAGCTTAGCATGTTGTACAAATTGCTTGTTGAACACCGTCAGGTTCACTGTCTTCTAAGATCTCTGTATCTACATGCAATGTTTTCCGGGTCGCCTGGCTAGTTATAGTGCATTGGTTGATAAATGGCCATTCAATAGACAAGACAAAAAAAATGCCCCGTTATGGTAATATTTACAGTGGCCCCACTTAAGACAACATAACTTTCCAGGAACAGCTCTCTCTCTCTCTCCATAGGCTGCTCCTTTTGGCATTCTTGGCTGCACAATTCTGAGGCAAACTTCCACTCCTTATCCCCACCCAACTCTGGAATCATCTTCAGATCATCTTCAAGTTAGCCATTCTCTCTCTCTCTCTCTCTCTCTCTCTCTCTCTCTCTCTCTCTCTCTCTCTCCCTCTCTCCCTCCCTCTCCCTCCCTCTCCCTCCCTCTCCCTCCCTCTCCCTCCCTCTCCCTCCCTCTCCCTTCCTCTCCCTTTCCTCCTCTCTCTCCCTCCCCCTCTTCCCCTATCCCTCTCTCTCTTTCCCTGACAAGGCTATATAGTTAAACACCATCTCCAACCTGCTGAAGGGTTAAAGATGACTTTGAACTCACTCATGATCCTCCTCCTTCCAACTCCTAAGTGCTATGATTGTATCTTTGTACCACCATGCCTAGTCTTAGAGGCTTCTGAGAGTGGAACCCAGGATTTTCTGCATGCCAGGCAAGCACCCTATCAACAAAGACATACCTCCAGCCCCTGGGATGGTCATTTGAAGAAAAAAAATACATAAATTTGTTTAAAAAGTAAACTTTTTTCTTTTTAATTCTTATTTCCACTTTGACTTAAATGGGAAGCTCAACTCAGCTGTTTGAAAGTCAACGTGGCCTTTGTGTTGGGAAATTAAGTTTTTATAGCACCCGGGGGGTAGTTATTACTCATGGGATCCTTTTAGGAATTTAAATGTGATCAATTAATTGATGGTAAAAATTATATTATGTAAATGCAAATTCAGAATTGAGCTTGGTACTCACAAACCCCTGGGGGGAAAAATTTAAAAAGCCAGGTTAGGCCTGAGGAAATTGGAAGCTTTGGCCCCTGCTATTAAAAAAATAAATAATAATAATAATAATAATAATAACAGAAGAAAAAGTGAGTTTGCAGCAAACTGAGTAATGAGGCCAGATTTTTTTCTTCCTTTTTTTTTTTGGATAATATTATCGAAATCTATCATTACCATCTAACCGTACAACAGAGACAATGCTGATGTAAAGGACTGCCGGCTGCTTTTGTGGGGCCTTCTTTCACAAGCTTTATCAGGCTGATAAAACTCATAAACACTGGGACCCCAAACAGCTTAGAAAGGAGGCAAGACAACTAAGGGTGGCAGCGGAGGGTCAGAAGGGAGGGTAATAGTGTGAAATTGAAGGGGCAACACAAAGGAATCTGCTGATTGTACAGCTGATGCAGCTACTAATACATTATAAGATTTAGAAGTATGAATAAAAAACCGTCTAGTGTCTGTTCTTGTTTTCAGGGCATTGTTGGTTTAATATGAAGATAAGCCCTTCAGTAGAGCTTGGTTTTAGTCAAATGCCCACCCCGGTCCTCCACCGGAAAACCTCTCTGGTGGGCTTATTTCAAGTCTGCATCTTTGTTTTCTTCCACGGCAGCTTTATTATATGTCTGTGGAAATTTCTGGACAGTTTTATAGACCATTTCCTCGCATTATTCCTGTTTTTAGTGTTGTTGTTGTCATCATTTTAGTGTTTTTAATGTTTTTGATAATTTCATACCTCTATGCAATATACTGTCATCTGGTCATTCTCTCTCTCTCTCTCTCTCTCTCTCTCTCTCTCTCTCTCTCACACACACACACACACACACACAGAGTTAGCCTTCTTCCTCTTTCATGTCTTCTTGTTGTCATGCTGGCCCTGTTCTGGCCCATCTTGTTGTCAAAACCAGCATGAAGTGGAGGAGTGCAGAGTATCTGAATTTTATGTTGACATAAATTCCACAAGGATTCTTCTCCACCAGGAATTCACCATATAATTCTACTCGTAAGATGCTTATCTGCAGCTCTTTGTACCCCTCAAATCCTGCATGTCTAAAATGGAAGAGCTTTCTCCAAGAATCTTTTCTAAAGCCTTCCACCTTTGAGTCCATAAGGGTGTGTTGAATGGCAAATCCTAATTCTGCTTAGCAAGTGCCAGGGCTCTCCTGATGTTTCCAAAGATTCTGGTCACCTGTTTAGAATTAGTTCTATAGCCTAAGACATGCAGGATATTAGCCTTCCACCATGTATGGGTTCTGATTCTGTTTTGATGATGTAACTTCTCTGTATCCCACTTTGTGCATGTGTAAGCTGGGAATGCTAACAACATGCATGGCATGAATTAGAAACGTAGTTCCACTCCCTTTAATGGATGTGCGGAACAGTGCCTGCAAAAGTAAGGAATATACAACGTTTCCATACACATGTGTGCACAATACTCTCAGACACAGAAACATGCACATGCGAATGCACACACACAAGTATATAAGCTAGGTGTACCGTGTGAACTCATTTCAGGAATCAGTCAAAGGAGCAAACATCAAGCGTCATTTAATTTCTGGAGTCCTTATAACGAGACAATAATAGGACAGGGGATGGCTCAGGAGGTGGCTCAGCTCTTAAAACATGAAGTAACTTCAGATCCCCAGAACCCACATAACTGTCAGGCAGTTATGATGCCCTGTCTATAACTCCACCTTGAGAGGCAGAGATATGGCTCTGTGAAACAGGCTTCTATGAGGCTAGCTATGAGGTTAATTGCAAGACCCTTCCACAAAGAATGAGGTAGAGGAGGTATCAAGGAAGATACCCAACTTCCAACATGGGCCCCTATCCTCAAGCCCCCTCTTATGTGTCTCTGCATACAAATATTCAAAAAGAAGAAGGAGGAGGAGGAGGGGGGAGGAGGAGGGAGGAGGAGGGGGGAAGGAGGAGGAGGAGGAGGAGGAGGAGAAGAAGAAGAAGAAGAAGAAGAAGAAGAAGAAGAAGAAGAAGAAGAAGAAGAAGAAGAAGAAGAAAAGAGAACAGATGAGAAAAGGGAAAAGGTGAAGAAAGAAGAAACAGATATGGAAGGAAGGAAATAAGATAAAGAAAAGGGAAGAAAGAACAAAGAAATAAGGAAAGGGAGCCAGGGGTGGTGGTGCATGCCTTGAATCCCAGCACACCGGAAAGAAACAAGGAGAAAGAGAGAGAGGGAGGGAAGGATAAAAGGAGGGAGGGTGGGAGGGAGAGAGGGAGAGAGGGAGAGAGAGAGAGAGAGAGAGAGAGAGAGAGAGAGAGAGAGAGAGAGAGAGAGGGAGGGAGGAGAGAAGAGGGAGAGGGACAGAGGGAGGGACAGAGGGAGAGGGAGAAGGAGAGAAGAGGGAGAGGGACAGAGGGAGGGACAGAGGGAGAGGGAGAGGGAGAGAGAGAGGGAGAGGGAGAGGGACAGAGGGAGAGGGAGAGGGAGAGGGAGAGGGAGAGGGAGAGGGAGAGGGAGAGGGAGAGAGAAGAAAGAACAAGAGGCAGGGGATAAAGTCACAGTGGACAAAGACAACCACTGGATGAGGGTCTGGGATCAAAACCAAAAAGATCTCCAGAGAAATGTAGGTTTGCAAATATAAAGATCCCCTCCCTGCTTTGACAAGCTGACCGAGAAAACAATCATTCTCACTTCACCCAGCGTAAATACTCAGTTTACAAATGGCTGCTGCTCAGAGTCATGTGCTGTGGATGCTTTGTGTTTATTTAAGAACTTGGTTTGAGGGTCTGTCTTCCAGACATGCGGTTCACCGCAATAGACAGCTGTTGATATTCGGAGCCCATGAGCATTCTAATATGTTTTAAAATTGCGACACTTTTAAAACCAGATGTTCTACATAAATTGCACACAAAGGGAGAAAAAGAGAGAAAAGGGAGAAAGGAAGGGGGGGAAGGAGAGAGGACAGGCATATCTGTCACTTAGCATAACACTGGAGTTCTTCAAGCTCAGAAAATATACGACCAATTGAAATGAGCTCCAGAATGCTTGTTCAGAGATTCTTCACCCCCCCCCCCCACTTCTGCAGTAAAAATTAAAGGGAAGTAGTTTTAACAGAAAGGAAAACTCTGTTGTCTATAAAGATGAGGAAGAGAGCTGTAGCCAGCTAGGGAACCAGGCTCCACTACAGGGGCAGCTGTGGTCCTTGCTGTTATAGAACACACAAGGTATGCAGGGACATTGTGAATTCTCAGTCATTTTAGTCAGTCTTCCTAACCCTTAATGATTGAGCTATCTCTTCAACCCATGGGTTATGCCACGAAGCTCTCACAATCCCTCCCAATCATTTTATTTTGAGGGAAAGGGGCTAGTGTGTTGTTGTAGGTAAATGTTTATGGACTGTGGTCACACAGCTCAGAATGTCTGTTTGCTGTTGACTGCCTGGGCTTGAAATCCAACTTCATTTTTTAATGTTAGTATGTGCCATGAGTGAGTTTCTGCCTACATTTAAATCCCACATCACCCAACGTGGACTATGGATGAGTTACGATGACTTAACAGACAGTATATGTGAGTTACTACCTAGGTTCAAACCCCAATGTGTCCAAATAGTAGGCACCATGGATACACTATTTAATCTATGTTTCCATGGCACCTATGTAAAATCATGTTCTTGGTGATGCCTATCTAACAAATGGAGCTAAATCATCTACCAGTGTACTTGAAGCACCACAAGCAGTCCATTTTTGTATGCTTTGTATGTGAACTGTTTCTCTCTCCCAACCCCTGGCAACCTCCTTAAGACTAAGTTGCTTTAAAAGAGGTCTTTGCAATTCTGCCTTCTCTCCTGTGATAATTGGATGATTTGGGGTTTCTGAGAGTCAGTCCTGAAAATCACTAGTCCATACAACTGGAAATGACTGGTTTGGTGGGGGGGGGGGGGTTCAGAACAGCAGCATGCTGTAACGTAATGGCATCACAGCCAGGCAGACCTGGACCTACGCCCAGGCTCCTCACCCTGCCAGTTGTGTGGCCTCCTCCCTGACCCTCATCCTTTAGGCACAGGCTTCCTTAGTACCAACTCTTCTAAGGGGAAGGTGTCATTCAGAAGAACCAGCCTGAGTGTCTAATATAGTAAGCACTAAATTAATACAATTCTATTTTTTGCATTATCTGCATCTAATATCCTCTGCCACAATTCAGAATTTATCAAACCCTTTACCTAGATACTTCCTCTGCTAAAAGTCCCAGAATCTCAGGGGTGTAAATCATTTCAATCATGATTCTGGCTATTAATGTAAAATGCTTGGGAATATACTTTAGTTGTTTTTTTTTTCTTTTTAAATCCAACCAACTAGCCACTTGGTACCATAAGAAGACACACAGACAAGTGATCCAGTCAAAATACCTAAGTAAAATCTTCATGCTTATACACCTCAAAGCTCCTGCTTAGCTATTTCCTGCTCTTCTTTGAACCCATGGTCATCTCCCTCTCCTTATTTTTTGCTCCTTGCACCTCGTGGCATATTTTGGCCCCTATACTCTTCATTCTCTGACTCAGTGCAACAGTTTCTGACTATTCTCTATTTCTTTGAGCTCTGTTCATACCCAGTAGGTACACACACCCATCCTGGCCCACAGTTCCTGGGTTATTCTTCCTTATTTGTACTACATATTTGTTTGTAAGCCTCTTGAAGAAAGGAATAGTGTTTTAGTCACTACAGTACCTCAGGATCTGGTACAAATCTTCCCTGAAGAATGAAATAAACATTCATTACATGTACACATGAAGAAATGCATGGGTAGGAGGAGAAAGGGTGGACAAGTGCAAGGTTAGATAAGATGGATGGATAGATAAATGGTTATATAGCTGGATGGATGAATGGGTGAATAGATGGATGGATGGATGGATGGATGGATGGATGGATGGATGGATGAATAAACTGACTTACTGGACACATATGTGGGATGGGGAGATATATGAATGGAAGAATGGATAGGTGGCAGGGTAGATAGGTATGCAGATGGATAGATGGATGAATGGATTGATGAATGAATATACATATTGATGGATAATGGGTGCCTGGATGGATGGATGGATGGATGGATGGATGGGAAGATGAGTGACTGGGTGATGGATTGGTAGATGAATAGTGGGTGGGTAAATAGGAAAATGAGGTGCACAGATATATTGATGGATGTTGGAGGAATAGGTAAATGGTGGATAAAGGGGCATATGGGGGGATGGGTGGGATGGTTGGGTGGTGGAGGAATGAGTGAGTAGTTCAACAGATGGGTAAATGTATAGATAAATCATCTGGGACTGGAAAAGTGTGTCTCTAAACATGGATATATCAGCTGTGAGGCCTGCCACCTAAATGTTGCCCACAGAGTCAAGATAATGGATTAACCAAGAGATCAGAAGTTTTCTTGTTAGTTACTGGGCTTTATCTTTGGCAAATTCTCCTCCCTTCAGTATGGTCTACTTCTTCTTGCTCCTCACACCAGCTAACTTTCCCTTCAAGATTCTGACTTCCTATCGCTGTCTCTGCAATCCCTATCCCTGTCCCTAACTGGCTCCCCCTTTTAGGTCTCAGTGACCACCCTTGCTCTCCCTGGTACGTTTTGCTCCCACCTTCAGTTGCCTGATAGCTATTCTTCACTTTGGCTGAGCTTCACTGTGGCTCTAGGAAGCTGCCCCTTAACTCGGAGTCTGTCAACTGGATCAGTCTTCTCTGTCATTTGTGCTTAAAGGCCCTTCTCATGTCAGCATGGTACTTACTGCAATTCTAATTATGTAGGAATTGGTGTGATTAGTGCTTTCATGTCTGCCTCTCCAAACACAATCTAAACTAGAGGGACTCAGTTGGTAGTCTTTACTGCTGTAACAGCTGGGCATCATCAGGACCTGACCTAAAGTGTATACTTAAGCAATAATGCTTTGTATTGAAATTAATGTGTTGGGGGATAAGATCTATGAATCCTATAATATTGTTCATAAAATTCAGGATTGGTTTTCAGTTAGGACAAACTAGTAGCAGTTACCAATAGCAATGCCTTCTGTTAATAGCATAAAAACAGTCTAATCACACCTCGATTGTTACTGTGACAGGCAATATCTGAGAATTAGCATTAAGATTTTTAACAGGGCCTGTCAGAGAGCCTCATCCCCCCAAATACAGTAAAGTTCCATTGTTCTGGAGTCTGCCAAGGCCTTGGCAAACCCACAAGAGCTTTGCCCACAGTCTCTGGCAATGCATGAGCCTGTGTTTTCCATCTGTGCCTTCCCTGGATGCTGTCCCTGACACAAGCATCTTTCACAGCTGTATGTTACACACAAAGAATATTCTGGGTTACTTGAAGTCATTGATGAATCATACTTATGGAATGAGTGGGTCACCAAAGACATACGTGGACCAGAAAAACATGCATAAAAGTTTCCTTTCTTTGAGGAAAAAGAAATGTGTGTGTGTGTGTGTGTGTGTGTGTGAGAGAGAGAGAGAGAGAGAGAGAGAGAGAGAGAGAGAGAGAGAGGGAGAGAGAGAGAGAGAGAGAGAGAGAGAGAGAGAGAGAGAGGGAGCGGGGCGGGGGGATGGAGGAGATATCTCCAGGGTCCACATAGCAGATCCATGTCCATCTCAGCCATCATCAGGGTGTCAGGCAGAGAATGGAGGAGATGGTCAGCTAGAATTCTATTTCTACAGTGAGAGTGTACAACCTCACCCCTAACTTAAAGCCACTCCACCTCCCACCACAGTGAGGAAGCAGGCACTGTTCATGATGGGCCAGGGGAAGTGCTGAATGCTGGCCAGGCATCCTCTATATTCTGTTTATTCCAATACTCTGGACCACCCAGCAAAAGCCTGTACTGTTCTTATTCTCCCTCATGTAGAATCAAACAGAGCCTTCTACATTTAATAAGTAAGCAATGGGCGGAGTTTGATGGCTCAGGATCGCAATTCCAGCATTTGCAAAGACATCGAATTTGAGACCAGGACAGGCTTTATAGCAAGACCACAAGATAAACACCAGGCCTGGGATGTGGGGCAAGAAAGAGGAGGAGAAAAGAGCAGAAAAGAAGTAACATAGGAAAAAAGAGGGAGAAAAGGAGGAGGGAAGAAAAGAAGGAGGGGCAAGAGTGAAGAAGGAAGGCTGGAAGGAGGAGAGGAAAATATGACAAAATTAAGTCTTCCCAAAGATTCTATAGCTAGCAAGGAGCAGAAGCATTTGCGCTAATTTTTGCACAGTACCAAATCAGGTGAGCTTTCTTATGTCTGCTGTTGCCTTGACCAATACTAAGAGGGTTTAAATTACAAAGGACAGAAAAAAGCTTTCTGCGAATTCATCAGAGTCAATGATGAACAACCCAAAACCTTGCTTGGTAAATATATATGTCTGACTGGAGCAGACAGTGTGTCTGTTCTTGAAAAGAAGGGCCATGGAGTGTCTGTTACGACTACAGGATAGGTCTAGATTCAGGCCTCTTGGTAGCACACATAGATCCTCTGACACATTATGATAAGCATTCTAGTGTAATACATGTCTATGGCAAGGGATTTAGAGAAAGGTTCCCAGCAGGACTCCAGCCAGAAGCTTTCTTGAGGAGTCCAACACTCTACCATCTTACCACAGAGACTGTAATTGCCCAAGACAGTGATTCCACCTCCTCAGCAAGACACACCTGATAACTGGACAGCCACACACAAGTGTGCATCTCAACATTGAATATTGTCTATCAAATCTTCCTGGGGCGCCCTAAGTTCTCAACTAATAGCTCTACCTACCCCGCATGTTATTTACATTGCTCAGCCTTCCTTGTTTTAGACATAACAATTATGGTATATGCATGCCTTTTGAGTTGTTTCTAATCTGTTTTATCACCTTAAGAATATCAGTGGCCATATTACTTTAATTTAGGAGAATAGTCTTGAAGTATACCATTGACATGATTCTATAATTGATTCACACCTTTTCTTTTGCTCTAATACTTATATTCTTTTAGTTTTGATGCGTGAGTTTACACACACACACACACACACACACACACACACACACAAAACTGTTGTTTGACTTTGTGTTGTGGCTTCTACTTGAGTTACCCTGAATTCTTTTGGTCAGTTGTCTCAAACATACCATAATGCCTTAATTATCCTTATTTGCTGTCCATTGTTACAAAGCATACTCAAACATATTGATTTCTGGGGCTAGAGAGATGTGCAGCCTTTAAAAATATATATTGTTCTTCCAGAGGATCCAAGTTCCATCCATAGACTTCTGTCTCATACAGGTCATTCCTTGGTTCATCTCTTAAGGATAAGAGTTGGCTGAGCTTCTGCTAGCTACCCTGACAGAACATTCTCAATGGCTTATGGCTATATAAGAATATTCTAGAATGGGAGACCATGGTCCTAATTTACTATCCAGGCAATAAGGAGTGTGTTGGATTTTGGCAGGAGTTGTTTTGTCAATGCCAGAGTCAGGCTTGTTGCTGTTCATCACCTCACTGGACCCTCTCTGGAACCTCTCTGGAACCTTCATGACTAGCAATGGTGACATCACTGGGGAGTGGCTGAAAACAGACTCTCAGGTCTCTCGAGACCTACTGCGAACAGATCTGCACTTTAACGAGATCACTAGGTGACTCCTGGACACATTAAAGTTCTGAAGGAGATCACCCCAGCAAAGCTGTTTTCAGCCTGAGAGAGCATCCACTCCCATTCCGATGTCTTAAAATGTTGGCTTTTATTTACTCTCCATGACGGATGTCTTAGGAAGGAAGCTCTCAGCTTGAGAGAGAATGCCCAGGACTCTATTTGAAGCTCCGGAGTTTGCTGATATTTTTTTTTCAAAGCACAAATCCTTGTCAGCTGAGATCTACTGCCTATTTGAAGAGTAGAATGGCCGCCTGAGTGAACATACTGATCAATAATTCAAATTAAGAAATCCCATTTTTAACACTCAGGCCATACCAAAATGATGGCAGGGCCCAAGTTGTAATTATTACAAACTTCAGCTATTAGACCTTCCACTCTGACTCTTGTAGCCAGGACAAGAGAAAGATGAGAAAAGCACTCTGGCTCTCTTAAGATACCAGGCTTCTGAAGACATGACCAATGGTATGTATTATCTCTGCAGGAATCGCTCATTCTGGGCTGTAGCCGTGTTGAAGGCATACACACTGGGATCTGTTATAATGAAGATGGAGATACCAGGTTGAGAGTGGAATATGAACCTCACAAGCACAACAAATTGTTTCCTAAAAACCCAAATACATCTAGCATCCTAAATGGGAGTTTGAGGTGCTACACTCTCTTGGGCTGTGATTTGTTTTCTGAAAGGAGAGTTCAAGAGAACACAGTCTTCCAGGGCACCAGGAGAAATGGGAGTTGCATAGAAGGAAGTCTTTCCTCATACCACAAGGCAGAAATAAATGAGCCCTTGACTGAGAGCACCTCAGTTCCAGGCTGTCTCTATATCCATAATGAATGACCAGCTGCTACCCAAAGATGTTTGCACCGGAGGCTAAAGGATGCCTTCAGAGACATTTGCCGATTTTTCTGTATCATGGCTCTGTGACAAAGCCAAAATATTTTGTAAATAAAACAGACTGGAAGCATAAATCTGTGGCTTGGTATTTGCAGTGCAAAATATAAATGTCAGTTCCACGGACTTCTGTGCCTTTTTCACCAGAAATGGAGAAATCCCCCACAAAAGCCAAGTGCTCCAAAGTATCTTGAAGTTCTTTATTTATACCTATCGAGGAGCTCAATGATAAAGTCCCTCCCCTCCTCCCTCTGTCACCTCCCTTCCAAAAATGAGAGCTTTCAAGGATGGAGACCTTGAATCCTTTTGGTAGAGCTGGAGTCAGATGGCAATAACGTTGGACTTTACAATCTCAGAGAAGATAGATCTTTTTCTCGAGAACACTCATCTCACATCTGGAAGTCAGAATTCTAGCCCAGGAAGCTTGACTGGAAATTTAATATTCTTAACTACAGGTTACTAGAATCTGTTTTAGATAGTCGGGTTAGTGTCCTGTTGGGCAATAGACACTGTCATAAGATTTACCCTGGATAAGAAAAGAATACAGTCTGAGAGAAGAAAACTCAGTTGATAAAACACTCACCCTGTAAACAAAACATTATTAGTTCAATGCCCCGAATCCATTTTAAACTACTAGATATGATGATCCATGCTTGTAATCTGAGAACCAGGCAGGCAAAGACAGGAGAACCCCTGGATCTCACCGATTAACCAGTCTAACATAATTTGTGAGTAACATGTCATTAAAGGACCCTGTCTCAAAGGAGGCAGATGATGTTCTTGGCGTTGACAGTTGAGACTGTTCTCTGGCTTTGACATGCATACACGTGCACGTACTTGAACATGCACAAACACAGACACCCATGGGAAGAGAAAATAGAGTACAAAGACAGTAGGAAGGTGCAGAGAGTTGGAACCTTGTGGGAGAATGTTCAGGGTGCCTTGGGGTCCTTCTGTGGAGGCAGGATGATGCCTCTGCAGGGAGATCGGGCAGTTTGGGGTGGAAAGCATCAGTTAACACCCTGCCGTGTCAGTCGGTCCTGTGCATATGCGAGCCATGTGTCTCCTGTACATTCACAAGGAATGCTTTCATCCACCAGTAACACAAAACACGATTCCACAACTTCAAGCCAACAGACCTCTAATGTCCTCCTGCTGCATAGGGCAGTGTAGGTCTCTTCCATGTGAGTCTAATTTGGTCATTTGCTGTGTGATGACACTCTCTCATTCAGTCCCAAGGGACATTTCGCAATGTCTGGGCATCTTCTTTTTTTTTTTTTTTCCTTGTCATAACTGTGAGACATATATTCAATTGTTGCTAAATACTACTGGCCCCTGGTGGGTCAAAGACAGGAGCACAGTTAAGCATGCCACTGAAAAAGAACCCCACGTTCTACAGTGATGAATTCTCTGGCCCCAAATATCATCATGTCAATGTTGAAAACCTGTGTCAAGGAGCCAGCGCTTTCTAGGCCTGTGTTCCTACATGTCTCTTTTTGCCTCATGGCCTCAAACAAGCTGTTGGATCTCATCTCACTCAACACAATGAGATGAACTGTGGAAATAGGACTAGGCCTCATCTCTCCTTCTCCATTGATCTTTAAAAGAACTGTCTTCCCACAGTTCTTAGAAGTTGCTGCCTCCTTAGAATTAACTAACATGAACAGTGGTCACTATCAGGGATCTGGGGCTGATAGTGTCTGCCCTAAGACTGGGCATGTTCCTGCCCCCAAACAAATCAGGGTCTGTTAGCAAGAGTTAAGAGCACCAGCATCCCACAGTTAATGAAGACCTAATTATGAGTGGTGTTATTGGCATCAGATCCCAGGCCCTTGTATTACTAATAGTCTAGTGTTAGGCAATATTTCTCAATAAGTCAATTCACAGCAAAAAGCAGAGAGAGTTAATGAATAGGGCCACAATGTGAAAAGGGACCAAAGGCCCAATGATATCACCTCCCAAGTCCATCTTCAGTGTCCCAACATAATCAATGTAAATAGACATCAAGGGGACTCTATGGCTTAGCAGTCCTGGCTTTGGTGTGGTTCTACCTCTCCCCACGTCATCAGCCTTCAGTTTCTTTGAGAGAGTGGCAAGTCAAGATGGGACATCTGTGTGACATCTCATTCCATGAGACAAGTTCTTCTGTTACCAAGTTCCCAGTATGAGATGCTCGGTGGAATTCCAGTTCTTCTAGGTCCATTGTTTTAATGGTCTGATAGCAAAAGGTAGGGCCAGGGCCCAGATGTCTCTTCAGACTAACTCCATTCCTGCCAGGATGGCTACCACACAGGCCAGAGTTAAACTGACATTCTTCATAGAGGCAGGCGATTGCTCTTCCCATCAGACCTACAGAATCCAGCAAAGTACAGACTGTATCATCATTAATGGTGCTAAACCAAGGAGCCTCCTCTGTCTGCCAGTGCCTCAATGTAAAGGACTGCCCTATCTCCCCAAAGCAAATGTTTTAAAGCCTCTTTTCTCATTGATAAATCGTCTGGGCAGAGACAGATTGAATTATTTATTTGGATTCTGAAAATCAGTGCAGGCTAGTCTCGGTGCGGCTGTGGTCCAATTTTAGAAGACAGTATTTGTCGAGAGATAAATAACGATATTACTTCCAGCCTCCGTTTATTGCTCCTTGATTCATTCATTCAACAAATACATAATGGGTTCTGCTTAGGAGAGCTAGACTTAAAACATAGTCAATCTTCTAGAATAGAAGCATTTTGAGGGTAGAAAGCATGTCACCCTTGGTCACGATGATATCCCCAGAGGAAGTTTTCCTCTCCAATATTTACTTAGGAAATTAAACATAGTAGCAAGGCTACTGTTGAATGGAAAGGGTGCCTTCTCCACCATTGCTGCTGGACACACTGACACAGCCTTGGAGATAGCATCATTCGAGAGGTTACTATTTAATTGAGATATTTTCTTAGTGGCCAATCAAGAAATATTATAGAGCGTATAGCATTTAATGTAGGACAGCACCTATCACTCTACAAGGCTAATTTATCATTGCCACTTGTATCTTCAGGGGAAGGGTGCTTACTGCTGAGCCAAAGGCTTTCATGAACACGAAGTTGACAATAGCTAAAGGAAATTAAGCAGTGTCATTTCAGCTGACTCCGTTCCATTCGTCACATTAATACAAGTGTTTTGTGGACAGGGCGTTCCAGGGTTGGTGAGTCTTTTGAAGCATATGGTGATGCAATAAAAATAACTGACAGTTTATAGAATTGGCCCCACACACAAAACATTTCCTCAAAGTCCCTCCGCAAGGCATCCAGAAAGTTGTCATGTTTTGGTTCCTGATATCAAACTCAAGCAGGCCTCACCAGAGGATTATCTGTAAAAAGGCTTCTGCTGCCCCTTCCAAATAGTGACTCAAAATATTTTCAAAGTACTTTCCAGTGAAACGAAGAGGAGGAAGGGAAGAAGGAAGGAAGGCGTAAGAGAGGGAGGAATATGTGTGTGTGTGTGTATTATATATTAGATATATATTTAGATATTGATGGTATAGATATATAAATAAATATAGATATAGGTATAGATAGATATAGATAGAATTCGTTGGTTTATTGGTGCTAAGACTACTTGACTCCCTCTTATCAGTGTGGGAAAAGGGTAAGATTTTCATCAAAACATTTCAACTCTATGATCTCAGCTTCGCCATCTAAGTTGTTGGCATTTTAGTTCAAAAGAGTGTTAAAGGTCTTAGGACTCACTTTACCTTGTATGGTTTTATTTCAGATGAAGGTACTGTCAAGACATTCAGTCATAAACTGAACAGTGCAGCTCCCATCTTTATGACCCCTCCATCTTCCACAAAGAAGCATGGATGAGAGCTTGACTTGATACTTAGGCCCAGCACCTTTTGTTTCTCACTGCACAAGAAATGGAGAGGAACAGGATGGAAGGAAAGAAAACCCTGGCTCCAGATCAAAAGCCATAGACTGGGGCTACACAGAAGCTCCTGTGTGTATTTCAGCTGCTTCTTCTATCACAGAAGAGACACTCACCTGATCCCTCTCTACACTGACTTCGGAAGATGTTGGAGAGATCAAACCATACAATAAACCAGAAATGATTAACACTCCACAGGATAACTGTGTTTAATATTTTCTAACCTACAACTTCTAATAATAACTTATTCCAGAATTTATTACAGTGAGTTTTGCTTTTTGTACCTGAATAAAACATCAGATATGTTTATGCCTACAATGGGTTGTAACTGGGATAAAAAGGCTGTCAAATCCGGTGTTGAGATGAGTTCTCATAGGGGTGGTTTGGAGGGAAGATGGAGGTACTGCACATGTCAATACCATTTGGAGGACTGAGCCCTTAACTTCCTAAAAACCTCAATGCTTCTCAGTTCAGCTGCTCCAAGTAGTGGCATCTTCTTCATGTCTGGTGTGTGTGTGTGTGTGTGTGTGTGTGTGTGTGTGTGTGTGTGTGTGAAGAACCTCAGTATCATACCTCAAGCACTGTCAACTTTTCTTTCTGAGACGTGTTCTCATTATCCATGGGCTCAACAGTTAAGATGTCCTGACTGGTCAGCAAGCCCAGGGATCCACCCCAGCAGATTAAAAGATTTAAAGGGTATGTAATCAAGCCCCGATTTGTCATGGGTGCTGGGGATAGAATGCAGGCTCCCATGCTTATACAGCAAGCATTTTACAGACTGAGCCATCTCCCCAGCTCTGGCCAATGGCTTTGAGTCTAGGGCATCACTTGGATTTCCCCAGTGATCACTTGGATTTTACTTCAACTTTATGTAAGAGACTGACTTTCCTTGCAGATACTTCTTCCAGCTGTAGGTAGAACGGGGAAGAGAGTTCTCTTTATACTTGGGAAGGATGGCAGCAAAATAAAGAAGAGAAAATGGACCTTGGTCCAGCGCATTGTGAGGTCCAAATAACATGTCTTCATTGTAAGTGCCACTTAATCCTAAGGCTAGCCTTTCATGACAACTTTACCATTTTCAGATGGAGTTTACTTTGCCAACACAGACACCACACCATTCTGAGAGCATAAGAATTTTCTAGCAATCCTAGAGCAAAGACAAAAGTTGACCAGATCTACAGATAAGGAGAAAAGTCTTGTTTTGAACAAAGATTTTTCAGCTTCAGGACCACCTGTGTTTAATGTTAATTCTTGGGGATGTGGGCTGGGTTGTTCACTAGAGGAGACGCTGCAGAAGTTTGGGCCAATCAAAGGTCCATATCCAACTGTGATGAACAAGCTGCTGCTAGTTGTCAGTTTTACTGTAATTTCATATAAAACAAACTTCTTGTTAAAGCAACCAAGCAAAATTTAAAAATCTATCAATCAAACAGTACATTTCCACTTGATAGAGGATTGAATTTGAATTCTGTTGAAATCATAGCATTAGATCCCAAACCATTTTTTAATAAAAAGAAAAAGATTAGAGCACATTTTTCTTAGAGTATTGAGTTCAGATTCTGTTGAAAATTTAAACAATCAGCATTGCATTAGATTCAAAACTGTTACTTTTCCAATTTAAAGCCAAAATTTTGCTTACAATAAGTCTCTCTCTACTAAAACATAAATGTTTAAAGATAAAGCTTTAACTGGGAGACAGTCCAGTTGGTAAAGTGTTTGCCACACTTGAAGATGCAAACTAAAAGCCCAAGCATGTTCAAATCCATGCCAATAGCCAGGCACAGCACTATCTGCAATCCCAGTACTAAGGTACAAGAGGTTCCCCAGAGCTCTGTAGCCAACCAGTCTAGACAAAGCAATGAACTTCCCCTAAAGTGAGGGAACCCTACCTCAAAGTGAGGAGTGGCTGAAGATGACATCAGTCTTATAACAAGTTCCTTGATACTGAAACATTACATTTGGTGAGGAAACTCCTTAAGCAGGAAAATACACAACTCAAAATACCATTAAGAAGTCCCTAAAACTGACCAGCTCATAGGCTCCTCCTCACAAGAGTTAACAAGTCACACTACTAAGATTCACTCTCAGACACCAACCTACAAAGAAGATCCCCAGACAAGCCAACCTGCAAAGAAGACTAAGAGACCAGCTCACTTGCCTGAAAGAGGTTTAGACCAGAGTCACTTGGAAGAGATGCTCTCCAACCTGTTGGATTATAGCCACATACAAATAGTGCCCCACCACCACCACCACTACTGTACCCCACACAAATAATTACTTAAAGAAAATACCAAAGGCTGGAATGATCATTTCCATCAAAATTCAAGAAATCATCCAGTCTGATTCTGCTGGGATAATTTTAATAATATATCTTCTAAAGTTCCAAGCATGAATTATTTGCAACAAGAGTTTGATGGTAATAGCATGCATCATGCATTAGTGCTCAACACTGAATAATGCAGGGCTTGTGTAGTATGGGTCGATAGCATCTGGATTTCTCCAAATCATTTTCCTTTTGCTCTTTTACCAAGCAGTTGGTCCTTCTGTGAGACTGGTTCCCAGGGTCCCAGTGAGGCAGTGATCCCCTCTGTTACTTTGTGATTAAAAGGCACAGCGATGCCTCTTCATCTCAGAATGATGGTCCCGTGTCCATGATACCTCCTCAAGCTCCAGACAGCAGTTCTTAATTAATTGATGAAGTTGGCTTTCCTAGCGCAGTGGTAAAACATGGGCTCTGAAGGCTGCATGGGTAGAAAAAAAATGAAGAGGAAAAGAAGCCATTGGGTAATGCAATCTCTGCCCAAACAGAAGCAAATCCAAAATAAAATGTGACAGAGTAGTAAGGCTAGAGTGTTACTTGTAGGTCACTTCTATAGCTCCTTTCCTTTCTTCCCTTGGCCTTTCCCTCCTTTCTTCCCATCCCTGGGCACCTTTGTACCTTCTTACTCTCCAGCTATACAAATAAACATCTCTCCAGAGTCTCTGCATATCTTCCAAACACTAAACGCTGAGTGCCTAACAAAATGCCTGGTACAGCCCGAGCCTTTAGGAAGTATTGGTAAATGACTGAGCATAATTGGGATCAGACAGAAGCATCACAGTGCCAATATGACTGCCTCCATTTCTGCATATCAGTTTCCTGGAAACATGATTGCATGGGATAAAATAGGCAATGATGTCTTTGCTGGCCTAAACTCCTTCCCAGGAGACCCACAAGCCACCGGGGTACCTTCAACTTGGTTTCCTTTGGGCAAGAAACCCAACTATCATTTAGAGTGACACATAACCTCAGACAGGAACTTCGGCCTAACCACCAGCTGTGGGTGATATTCCCTGAGCCTCACAAGCATCCAGGTGCCTTTGGTTCACCTATGGATACATAGGCATTATCCTTCTTGTGCTGAGCACTGTGGTCAGTGCTGATGCCCAATGGGCAGCGTGAATGATTGGAAGATGTCTCCTAGGCAAGAATAAGAGTCTACTAAGGGATGTGAGGACAGTTTGGGGAATGATGGGTATGTTCACAGTTTTGATTGTGGTCCATGTTTCTTGGGTAAGGGCAAATATAAAAGCATAGCAAGGCTGTATCCTTTTTTAAGTAGATATTTTAATTTTGCTTTTTAAATTACTTTTTTATGAGGCAGGAGGGATGGCTTAGAAATTATGAACTACCCCCCACCCCAACCCTTTTCTTCCAAAAGACTGAATCCATTTCTTCAGTTCCCAGTACTCATGCTGGTTCATGCTGGTTAGACATCTCACAACCACCTATAACTTGAGGTCCAGGACATCTGATACTCTTTTCTGTATTCTAAGGACTGCACTTACACACACACACACACAGAGAGGGGGGGGAGGGAGAGAGCGGGGGGGGGAAGAATTTTTAATTAATTATATTTTTAGGTTAGCATGTAAAGTAATGGGCTTCATTATGGCATCTTTATACATATGTGTTATTATACTCTGTTCTCAGTAATTCCCCTCCCTCATTGTACTTCTTGTACCCTCTGCTCCATTTAAATACTTGAAGTTGATTATATATTGGTCATATCCCAATAAAGCTGTTGAAAAATTAAAAAACAAAATTATGTCCTCTGAAAGAGTCCTCGATTGCATCCAAGGCTTGGCCATTGATCAGAATTTATGCCCAGGATTAATATGTTTGTATGTGTCCCATTCTACTCTGTTAGAGTGCTGAGTAAGAGAAAACTAAACCTGAAACCATTGTGGGAAGGGGATGACCAAACTCAAACAAATGCTCTTTAATGGAGGAACAATGCAAACAAAACAAAACAAAACAAAACGAAACAAATAAAACCTGCTATGTGACTCATAGGTCAATGAGAGTGCCAAGGGATGAGGACAAAATGCTATCACAGGAGAATATATGGAGGACATAGTGGGTCTCCTCTATGTTGACAGCAAGGACAGATATGCAAACTGGTTGGGAAAAAAAGATTTGAGGATGAATTATCTGGGAAAAGAATGGAGATTACTTTGCATTCCTGAGGCATGTCTCCAGTTTGAGTATCCCAACTGTGTCTGGCACTATTAGGGATGTGTGGGTAGGACTTGTAAAGGAGGCAGTCCAGGATGGTAAGGACTAGCTAATGTCACTCCAAGGTAGCAGAAAGTAGTGAGATGGTTGAGAATGTCCTCTGTGACTTTTAATTCCAGAGCAATGGCACAGGCTCTGAGCATCTGGTAAATATTCTCTTCCCTTTCCAAGACATGGCAGGATTCACTTCTTCAGGCAATGGCAAATGAATGTGGAAGCATATGATTTCTGAGTGGATGTACTGATGAATTACATTTGTCATCTGGCCACTCGCTGTGACCAGAAAGGTTTATTTTAGCTCACAATTTGAAGGAGTCTAGTACATTGTCACTTGGCCCCATGGTCTTGAAGGTATGAGGGTATGAAGGGCTGTTAAAAGTAGAGGCTCTTAACTTATAGGGGAGAGAGAGGAATGGAGGGAGGGAGAAAGAGGGGGGGTACTAGGGATAAGTCAATCACAAATGAAAGAGACAGGCAGGGATTTACTAAGGATAAGAGAACCCCAAAGACCTGCTCTAGGTAACTTTCTTAGCCAAGCTAGGCTCCCACATCAGAATGATTCTAGAACAGTTCTCCAAAATTGCATCACCTGGGAATAAAGGTTTCAGAACATGAGTCTTTGGGGGGACACTTCACATTTCAGTCATTAAACTACTGCAAAGCATGGATTCACATTGAGTGTCCATCAATTAGGTGACCCAGTGAAGATAAGACAGTCCAGGGCTCCTTCTCATCACACTAAAGAAGACATGGCTTGTTACACTCAAAGTGGAACCCCCACAGTCATTTGAAGCCACCGAGCTTTGGTTCTTTCCTGTTACTGCAACAAAGCAAGCCTTATCCTGGAGGATACAGGAAATGATTTATCTCTTTATGCTGCCAACAAGCCAGTCCGCTGAATTAAATACTCCATACAACCAAGCATATGGCTTTGAGAAAAATTCTGATGAGGCCCTTCCCAACATATAGATATTTATGGCTGATGGTTCTACACAGAGCATTTCAGTGGCTTGTGTCAGCATCAGCTCAGAGAGGCAAAGCTATAGGTGTATGTGCGTTGCAGACTGGACTTTAACAAAGCTGCTTCTACTCAAGTGTGTCCAAGATTTGACCTTGTTAGCCTTCCAAATGCTCTCCCTTCTCCCATTGTACATTCCTATAAGTCTCCTTCCTTATCCACCTTCCACATTCACATAATGTTTACATATGCATATATGATTAAATTTGTGCATATATACACATGTATTATATGGTAGAGCCCACCTATGAGTTAAAATCTGACTCCTTTCTGTCTGAGGTTCAACAGTGGAGTTATTTTTCCACCATAAAGAAGAATGAAACTGTTACCAGATCTGAGGTCATAGCCCGTGCCCCCGAGAAGGCAGGTTCGGCAAAGTAGTTCTCAAGAAGTCGATTAAAACAGCTAAATAAATAGGAAAAGCACACAAAGGATATTTATTCAGTGTGGCTACATTGGGAAGAGGGACAGAGATCCATTGGCTCCTTCTCAAGTTCATCTGCTCTCTTACATGCGATCGAAGTTTAAACAGAGGTCCAGGGATATGTACTTCTACACAATCCTGGTTGAGATACATTTTCCCAATGGCTGACCCTTCCTTGTCTGGGTTTCAGTCTCATCCTGAAGAGTGATCTGATAAGGTATTACAACTGTGTGAAATCTTTCTGGAGACAAGGTCCCCCCTCAGGCTAATGTCAGACATTAGTATTTTCCTTTTCCCTGTATGAGAGTCCTGGCAGTGGGAGGGACGCCCTTATTTCCGAGGATCAGTTGTGTCGGGAGTCTACTAGATGGAGGGACACAGTATTTCCTCGGAATGAATTTTACTTTTTTGCTATGATTGCTGTAAAATGATGAAATTTACAGAAAAATGGATGCAACTGAAGGTTGCCTAATAAGTGCAAGATGCCGGAGTTTTGTTCCACTTCAGCTACTATTACTCTGACATTGGAAAACACAAAGCTTGGGAAGTGCTTGTGTGCCCATCTCTGCATGTGTTATGGCTGACTAACTACTCCTCTAATATGTGCTGGTGAGAATTCAAGACCTTGGACCTTAAAGCTATGTTAGTTCTCCTCCAAGCAGATGCCTTGGAAGTAGATGTTGATGCCCTGCATAGATTATGCCTCTTAAGTTGTAGATCCACCCCGAGGGCACCTCACCAACAGAGGCTGTTGAGTTTTGCAGAATGCTCAGTCAGAGTAAGGAAGAGACAGCCTCTCAGAAGCCTAGGTAACTAGTAAATTCAATCAATGATGGCATCCCATATGCCCTACACAAGTTCAGAAGGACTGAGCTGAATCCTCAAATATTAATGGCAGGAAATGATTCGCCCACTCTGGATAGTAATGCACGGCTGTGGGTCAATCTTCTCAAAAGATCTTCCACCAACCAAGGGCATTTCCATCTTCCTATGATTTTCATGATTTCCCTCAACCCACCCCCAGGGCAGGTTACTAAATGCGAATGTTTCCTTGTGACTAGCAATTCTCTCTGCATCTTAGAGTCTACTTTCCTTTGGAGGAATGCTAAGATCTACATTACCCCAGCCTAAAACTCCCCGCCACATAAATCATAGAGCAAGGGGATTTTTATGCAAAATCAAGCACTTTCCATGCTTTTCCCTCTGCAATGATTACATGATTTTCCCCTGAATCTGAGCACTATGTGTTTCATAAATAGATCCCTCTCTCTGCAAGCAGACCTTGGAAATGGATTATCTGTTTGCTTTGCATTTTGTCTCCCAGCCTCGCAGCTCCCAGAAACCATTTCTCAGAGACGTGTGTGCTGCAAACGTGAGGAATTAGAAAAGGCTGCCTGTCTTTTGCGTGGAGTCTTGCCTGCCCTGAGTGGTGTGTTTCTTATTAGAATCTGAATCGAGAGGTGCTCAGGAAGCCTTGGAATAAGCTGGATTCTCATGTTAAGGGACGGGTCTTCAAATGACCAACATGAGGGAAAAGATGTACAGCAAGAGACAAAAGTTATATGTTGCTTTCATTAGATATCAATACTATTTTCTAATCTGTGAAAGTATCAAACATTTATCCACTGCGTATTGATCGCATCTATTCACCACTACCACCCTCTATGTGCTTCAAGTCTTCTCTCTCCCAGTTTCATGTCTTCATCACTAATTGGACTCAGGGGCTCAGTAATGCTAATAGTAAAAAACTGTGTTTTCTAATGTTCACGTTCACAGCATGTCTAAGCAGATGCTTAGTTTCAATAATTTTCTGTTACTTCCAAGAAAATTATGGAGAAATGTCCATGCTTAAGAAGTAGTACCAGTTACTGCCAAAGACACCACACTGGGACTGCAGACTCTCTCACAGTGTGGGATGTATTCCATATTGTCGATGGGGAAAATCAAAGCCTGACTGATTTGAAAAGAAGCCAGCATTTTGGGTTTAGGAGACATTTATTCTTGCAGGTTCTAGGATCTGAGATAGAGCCTCCGAACCCATGGAATCTCAGTGTTGGGAAAGCAGAGACAGGAAAATACCCAAGGCTTACTCCCTAGCCAGCCACACTTACACTAACTTTGCTTAGTGCCAGACTGGTGAGAGAGCCTGACTTAAAATGAGCCAAGCTGAATGCTACCTTAGGAAGGATGTCTTCTGGCCTCCACATACATGTTCACATACATGTGTGTTCACACATACACATTCACATATGATGACAGATAGTTGATAAATAGGTGATAGGTATGTAGGTAGATGGATAGATAGACAGACAGACAGACAGACAGATAGATAGATAGATAGATAGACAGATCCTTTTAAGACTAAGCTTTTAGGTGCTTCTTAGCACAAAATTCCACAAAAATCTGTGCCATCTAGAATGCACTGCTGCAGTGAATGGAGACTGGAATCCACCAACTCTGACCCTACACATCCACCAGTCATGTGAGAGCCAACGATCTATGCCCAACTTTTCTAAGAAGATTTACAGTACAAAGGGGCCCCATCGAGTGAGGCAGATAGCAGAGAAAGCCTGACATCTCACAAACTGGGGACAACATGACTCTCCTCTCAACTGTGAGTGATTCTGGGGAGGAAGAAATTGAAAGGAGCCCTGTGATTTATCTAAATCTGAATTTACCTGCATTGTTGAGTGTCATCAAATATATGGTGAGTAACCCCACTGTTCTACAGTTCGTGAGGACTTCGTGTGAACTGTAGGTATGACTCTTTCAGATAGACACTATGACTGGCAGGCATGCAGCATTAACCTCATGGCTTCGGGACGTAGGTGCTCTGATGTCAGAATCCCAGAATGTGGGTTTCACTCCTCCTCTGTGTCACCTATAAAATGGTTTTGTAGGAAAGGATATTTCTGACCTTCCTTCTACTCATCCTAAGTTGAAGAATAAACGACTATTGGACCCTGGGCCATTCCTGGCATTACAGAGTAAGCAGCATGACACTCATTATCAACATCACTAGTTAAAGCACATTCCCTAAGTTTTTCAACAGTGCACCCAGTTCTACCCATACTGCCCATAACCTCAAAAGTCCACACACTGGAATGAAAGTGTGCATCACTAACCTGGGTCCCTCATGTTTGAGTTCACCTGCCTATTTTCTGACAAAGACTCAAGCCTCCATTTCCACATCAGTGACATTGTAATTATGGGTCAGCAATTGGATGGGAGTGAAAAGCCAGCTGCTCTCTTATAAATGGTGAGTCCAATCCCAACCTAGATTGCAGCATTAATTTGGCTGTGAATTCGCTCCAAATCCTAGTGGTTTGAGAAGACCCTGAGACTATGGAAGGGGACTTCAGAACTGAGGGTCATCACCCAGCTGTTTTCAATAAGGGTTTCTTGGACTGGAGTTAACTACTTGCCTGCTACTTTGATCCTTATTATTCTTTTCCCCCTTTCTTACAATGTTGGCCCCTCACAGCTCCTCATACTGGACTGCAGCAAGCTTTGACCAGGGGATTTATGGTTACTTTCTTGGAAATAAAGTTTTAGGAACAACAAAGCCAATGTCCTTCCTAGCACCAGTATATAGAGAATGAGCAATGTTTATGCAGGGGGATTCCATCCCTAGGTGATCAGCGAATGAATGGATGGACTAGAGAACAAGGGATGGTTTAATTTAGCCTATTTGGGCACACCTCTGTGCTGCTTTGATACAATGGAGAGCTCAGGCTCTGGCTCACAGTGGATGTTTAATAAATGTTTGCGTTGTGAATGAATGAAAGAAATAGTGAATGCGCAAACCATGGGGAGTCTCCATAAATATTTAATATCTCGGGCTAAATAAAACATGCAACATCTGGTGACTTGGGTAAGCTGGGCATTTTGTCTGTGACAGGAAGCAAATCATGGAACTTGTCTCTTTATAAAATACTATTTGGGGGTTGGTCATACAGCCAGGATTACTTGGGTATGGAATACAGTTTTGGTTGTGGGCATTCCATAATGATTCTGTGCACTGTTCCATCTTGACTTGAAGGCCCCTTTCTTTAATAAATCATCTTTATTCACCATCTCTCTTTAGGAACAAGCCTTTAAGTCTCTCTTACTTTTAGAGAGAGATACTCAGAAAACCTCAAGTTGGAGTCCTAACTGGTGTGATTCAGTTCACAATTGCATTTCAGGTTTTGTTTGACGAAGTGGAGAAAATATGAAGGATAAATAAAAAATCAATAGGCGGAAAGTAAGGGCTGTCAAGGAAGCAAGGAGAATGTTGTTAGTGATACATGATACCATAAAAGGACATTGGAAAGCTGTGTCAACATACCATTCACCCATACTATATCCCAGCAACTCTAGTTCAAAGAACATATATCCATGGAGCGACCTCATGCATCCAGAGAGACATATTAAAAACTATCAAGTGTCCATTCATCTTAGTCAAAAACCGGATGTGGTATGTCCATACAGTGAATTATTATGCAGCAGTTAAAAAGGAACTTTGTATTGGCACAACAGGCTCATTCATTTATTTACAAGGATACCACAAATTATTGTGTTGAGGGTAGAAAACAATCACAAAATATTTAATGTACATAAAATCCAGACAGGCTAACATAGTCAGTGATGGTGCAGTTTTGGGTAATGAGGGAAGAAGACAGCTGTGTTGAGAAGGCACAGAGCTGAAACCCTTGAAGAATATAGATATTTTCCCTCTTGCTTTCATTGGCAGGGATGCTGGAAACCTGAACTTTCTGCTGGGCACCTAAGATTAATGAGCTCCATTTACATCATACCTGGTATATTATGCCTCAGTTTCAAAAGTTAACGGGGAAGGCAGGAAAGACGGTTCAGCAGTTAAGAGTACTTACTATTCTTGGAGAGGACCTGTGTTCAGTTCACAGGACCTGTATCAAGTGGTCTATGCCCTTCTTTAACTTTAGTTCCAGGGATCTGATACAGCCTGACATCTGTAGGCACCTGCATTCGGGTGAGGCACAGAAACTCACACAGGCAAACAAACATAGACATAGTAAATGAATTGATAAATCAATAATTTTAAAATGTTAATGGCAGGCTGGCAATGTGGTTCAGTGGTAAAAGAGTTGCCTAGCAAGTACAAAGTCCTGGGTTCAAGCCCAGAAACACAAAATTAATTGATTTATTAATTAATAGTAAGTAAATATTAAAAATGAATGGCACCAAATACTAGTATTCTCTTACTAAGATTGACCTCTTTCTTCATTTATTTAATGTTTTAATTACCACTTTTAAAACATTAATGAATGGCCTGGGATAACTTTCCTGAATTTCTATTAATAAAGTTGACATCATTACCCCTCTACTCTGATGGTTGCAATGTGAACCTGTGCACACACAGCACAATAATGATAGAGCATCAACTTGTCTTGTGTGATGCATTCATATGCAGGTCTTATGATGCATTAGCTATGTTTGCTGGTTGGCTCTTACCAACTTGAAACAAATCTAGATATATCTGGGAAGATGGAATCTTAATTGAGAAAATGCCTTCAGAACTTTGGCTTGTGAATAAGCCGGTGTGTGTGTGTGTGGGGGGGGGGGGTTCTTGATTTATGATTGAGAGGGGAGGGCCCAGACCTTTGTGGGTGGAGCTAGTCCCAGGCAAGTAGTCCTGAGCTGTATAGAAGAGGCTAAGAGAGCCATAATAAGCAAGACAGTGAGAAGCATTCCCCGCGTGTCCTCTGTTTCAGTTCCTGCCTCCAGGTTTCTACCTGAAGTTCCTGCCCAGCCCTCCTCTGTATCGCAGGCTACAAACTTTTAAGATGAAATAAACCCATTCCTCCCCAAGTTGTTTTTGGCCATGGTGTTTTATCAGAGTAGTGGAAACCTAAGACACTGTGTGACCTCTGCTACATCATCCTAACCTCTTGGAACTCATAGTCTATGGCATAGCATATCAGAGTGACATCACTGCATCTCCATAGGAATGAGCTAAGAACATGAGGGAAGAGCTAATAGCTCAGGGCTTATCTCACTGGTCACAGTGATGGTGGAAATCAAGTGTAATGCCAAGCCTGTTGGAGGAAGGTGGGAAGCATACTTGCCTGTCCAAACCACAGCCTTGAATGCTAGATATTACACCCAGAGGGACATGAGGGTTGGGATCACCAGTTCATGTTATAGAGGAGACTCCTGTGACTGGGTTAGGAGGAGAATAGACTACAACTCATTTGACCTCACTCTCAAATCTGGTTACCCTGTATTTAGGACAGATCATCTAGTACCCCAAATAAAGATGAATGTTCTGTGTCCCTGTCTGTATCCTAGACAAATGGGTTCCAGAGCCCCCTACAATGTCCTTCCTCAGTAGTTGCTATAGGACAGTGGCAGTCACTATGAAAGAAAGCAAGCCAGGGGTTAAACCTTGGTGGAGACAAGTCTGGTTAGATCATTTACATTCATCATTTCTTTCCATCACCACACTGGAGCATGTCTGGTTCTTCAAGACGGGAAAAGTGATTCCCTGTGGCGTCTGCAGAGAGAATGTGTGTGACTCATAGGCAGGACCCAGTTCAGGGAATGCAGTGTGGCTGAGCGTTGACTCGCACTAATGCAGCCCAAGATGTTACCCGTCTTACTGGAATAGTCTTTCACACTCAAAGACAAGAGGTCTACAACCTGGGACAGAGAGGATAGGATGATCACTTCCTCAACTAGTGTTGCCATTGGCAACAGTAATGGAAGTCTCCAGGCATTCACCAGTCACTGAACAATATGCACCTATGTGGAGTGTGTCACAATGGCCTTACATCTCTGCTGCCTTCTAGGCACAACTCATACCCATTTTAAAGATGAAGAATTGGAGAGTTATAGAACCATAGTCAGGCTTATAAATCGCAAACCTAGAAGTTAAATTCTGTCATGCCTGGCTAAAGAGTCCAGGCTTCCCCCAATAGAAATTTATAGATTCATTAATGGTTTTAACTTCAATTGGCTGCAAGTGGCCTCCCCATTATGAACCTCCTCAGATAGACCTCTTTAGAGGTGAGTCTAAGGTAAGTCTTGTTATCTCAATTCAAATGCCTGCTCTCAACTGAAATGCTAGATCCATTTGGTAAAACTTTTGAGTTCTTGATCATTCCTTGCTTTTTCTAGACAACTTGATTACACAAATGCTCAAGAAATGTGGGTCCAGGGTGGTTTTGCTTCCCCAAGTGAAATTTCACTCCATTTCTAGAAGCTTCCAAGTTAAAAAAGAAGATATAGAAAATCTCGTGTTCACCCATGCAAAGAGAAACTTCCACATTTCATTGCACTATGGGGCCCCACTGGCTTGATAGAAAGACAGCTTCCTGAAACTTTGATGATGAACCATATTAAATTCAAGTAGCTATAATTGGCTGTTGTGCCCAAAGCATCAGATGCATCTAGTGAAATATGGCAGCAGCTTTAGCTGTTACTGTGTGAAAGATAGGAATTCATTTCTATCTCCATACCTAAGCCAAGAGGTAAGGGTAAGGGTTCTACATGGTCTCCACACCCTCTGTTTCATTTCGAGGAGATGAGAGATTCCAACATCACCTGTGTCCTGTAAGTTTTCTTTGATCAAATGGAAGCTCACTTGTCCTGCCAATTCTTTGGGGCAAACAAGGATTCAAACACCAGGCAGAGTCATGTTCTTGACAATAGCTAGGGGTACTAAAGGAAAGAGATAAATATGCACGTATCTGGATGATATGAAAGAATCCTATCTTAACACATCATTTAATGTCTTCTTACCTGCTCTGACAGAAGCCTTGATGCTTGGTTGACACTGGGTTGTTTTTAACAAAACCATCCATCTCTGGGGGAGTCAGACATAAGATTAAGGAACAAATCATGGGCTGAGGGTATTGTGGTTGCATAGATTACTGGGATAACCGAGAGACCCTCAAATGGAACAAACAGCTGGTCTGGGTGTTTTGCACTTCCATCTCTCAGATTTGCATCTGCTTAGAATATTTTTAGCTCGACACATTTCTTGTCACTTAGATTGAGCAGGAGCTGTCATAGATGATTGGAGATAGGGCAGAACATGACTCTGTTCCCTAGTGTCCGGCAGCGAGAGACCCACACTTCAGGACCAATCTGGGTGATTATGGGAATGAAGAAGTCACGACAGATTTCATCACTGGGAAAGCCTGCCATGTCTCGTAAGTGACTTGAGGTTTACACAGATCCGGCTTTGAAAATAATGAACTCCCAAGGACTGCAGAGTGGACATGCCTTTTGCTTCTTGAGAAGCAAGGCACCGAGCAGACAGTGTCTCTTGGAAGCTTTCCCCACATCTACAACCTTCTGTGAGAACGGGGTTTTTCATACCAAACAACTGATGCACTGTAGAATCCCAGGTTAGAAAGCCCCCACTTTAGGAGATTCCTGACTGTGGACACAGTGTGACCTCATGATCAACTGTATCTTCCCACTGTGAACCTAATTAAACCTTTCCCTCCTTAAGCTGCATTTGTCTGGCGGTTCGTTACAGCAACGTGTCAGGGAGCTGACACAGGAATTAATTCATGTCCAAACTCCACTTAGATGAGCTACTGTAGCCTTAGCAATGCCCTTAGTGGGTCTCGGTTGTACACTTGGACTCATCCCAAGTTGGGAGGATTATTTTTTTAAATTTTCCTTTTCTTAACAACCATGTGCCCTCAGGAGATTGCTTCTTAACTTCTAATACCTCATCATCTTAAGGAAATAAGGACACTCCAGTTACAACAATACTTCCTACTCACTTGACACCCCTGGGGTAGAAATAAGCCATAAATGAAAAGTTCTGGACCTTTTAGGAGGATGCAATCAGTATTGGATTTTAGGTTATTTGTCATTTTTATTCTTCCCCAGGTTTCCCAAAGTGACCTGTACTGACAACCTTTAGACAGGACAGTGGAGAAGCCTGCATCCACATGAAAGACAGAGAGAGTCTAAGATATGGTGTTGATGGTAGCAGCCGAGATGGTAAAAAGTAGGCCAGGGGCTGGGCCATGTGGTGAAGCAGAGAGAAGAGCCCCAGGGCTTCAAAGCCACTGGAAAGAGAAAAGGACATGTTTAGTGCCAAAACAAACTTGTAAAACATGGCCAGGAAATGCCACAGAACTACCCAGGAAATGCTGGGCATACCTTCGAGGAGGAGAAGTACAAAGGACACTGCTATTAGGCTGCCTGTCTCTGCTATGTCTAGTTCACGCTCTTTCCCCCTCCCCCCTTCTAAAAGATACAGCAGCCATCTGGACCTACAAGTTTTCAAGGCTGGGCAGTCTCTGCATTGTTGGCACAGCATCTGGGCCTTGGCACACAAGCCTGAAAGCACCGATACCTGCCACCTGTTCAGAACCCTGTTTGCAGAGGTGTCAAGTGCCAAGTCCGGCTTCACTCAGGTGCTGGTTTTATAGTTGGCTGTCATAACAAATGACCACAAACTTGGCACCTTAAACCAGGGAAGGAGATCAAAGCATTAGCCTCTCGTATCTCCAGAGGAAGCTCTGCTCCCATCTTGTCCAGCTTCCAGTGGGCCTTGTGACAACATGAAGATAATCCCCACTGCCACCCTCCTATGACCTTCTACCCTCCTCTGTACATGTGTGTCCTGTCCCTTTCTAGTAAGAACCATCGCATTGAACATGGATTCTATTCTCATCTTGGGAGGTTATTTTGAGTTCCCAATTGGATTGCTATGTACAAAGACCTTGTTTGCAAATAAGGGAACATTTGTAGGTTTCCCAGTTAACACGAATGGGATTGAGACATACTCTTCAACCGACTACATCTTGACATCATGAGATAAGGTTCACTAAGAAGTCTAAAAGAGAGGGATGAGTAGAGAGAGACCTATCAACTAGGAAAAGAAATACTGAAGTAATAAGAGGAAAAACCATGAACCACCTTTTGCTGCCTGTCTCCATTGATACTCCACAGCACCCGGTGAGGTTACAGCTCTTGTCTTCACTTTGCAGAAGCACATGCTGAGGACCAGGCAGCATGTGTTTATCCACCGAACTATCGAGTGGTGGAACCCAATCTTGAAGGTGGGCCCATGAGCCTAGACAGTAACTGTTTCTTACAATGTTGTGAGCACTATTCCAGCTAATATAGAAGAACAACTCTGTTATTTATTAAACTTGGGATTAACTCAGACAGGTACAATTATCTTACCCATCCTACAAAACACTTCTCCATGGCTGAAATGAGTGTTTCCTCTATCCTTCTACCAGCTCCTACCTTCTTTAGATCCCTAGGAAAAAATAGATTTTCTGGAACATTATTTAGTCTATAAAAGGGCTAGGTAGACGGTTCAGTAGGGAAAGCTTTGGCCATGCAACTGGAAGGTCCTGAGTTAGGGTCCCCTTAACTTACACAAACAAAAACAGGCACAGAAGTGAGGTTCTGGGATCTCGCAGACATTAAGGGGAGATAGAAAGTAGAGACAGTGGAAAGCATGGGAGCTCACTGGCCAGCTTGTCTATTGTAACACAGCAGTGAACAGGAGACCCTGCTTCAACCATTGATGGTGAGGAGCAACACCCAAGGATGTCCCTAGCTTCCAAATGTTCATCTTGGCACATGCATTCCTGCACTCATACACAAATACAATGTTTATATACTTTACAGACACAAGCGAATGTGCATTGTAAGGGGTAGACCATCTGGGTCTGAGACCTTCTCTAATGTATACTGTGAGTTCTTTTCCATCTCATTGTCTTTTCCATCTCTGTGGTTTCAGGTAGAAACAGGTCTTAGGAAAGCACATTTGGAATGTTCCTACTGCCATGAGCACTCCACCAGGAAGCAACCTGACTTCCTGGAAATGAACACTGGCGTCAGATTCTGTCTGCTGGATGCAGACTGGTCCTCCAAGGGGTTTCCACCCTTGTTGATTTTCTCTTCTCATGGAAACCCTCATGTTTAAAGGAACTCCTGACCACTGAGTGATGGGATGGTGGTGTGCTCTATACTTCAGAGGGTGCAGGAAAGTGTCATATTTTATCTTCCTGGCCAATTGCCTTAAGCCAATCTCAGATGCTACAACTCACTGTTCAGGACATTTATAAAACTGATCAGGAGCCAGCCCAGAAAGCCCATGTGCATGATGCTACAATGGGATAGTATGGAGCAACACCAAGGTATATGGCAGAGGCCTTCTCATTGTATTCTAATAAGGGGGGGGGATATCAAGTGGTAGCACATAACAAGTTTTTTTGTCAGCTTAGATCTTTCTTCCTCTTCTTATAAAGCTACCAATCTCATCATGGAAGAGTCTACGTGAATAGTCCTCTCCAAACCAATTACATACTAGAGGCTCTACCACATGATGTTCTCTGCATGTGTAGTAGGTAGGAACTGAATTTCAATATTATGATATTAAAAAATAGGTCTTCGGATAGCATTTTAAATGTAAATGAAGAAAACACCTAATTAAAAAATTAATTAAATTTTAAAAAATAGGTCATCTTTCTGCCTCCTGTATAGTCATGATCCAGACCTGGAAGAGGTAGGAAGCAAAGATGGACTTGACTGTTGCCCTCAGGGTTACCATCTCAATACTGCAAATAACGATCACTTCACACACAACAATTTTTGTGCCCAACAATAGACCAAGACTTCTCATTTCCTTTGTCTACGCAAGAATATTTTGAAGGCAGCACTACCAGACCTGTTTTACAGAAAAAGAATGGAAGCCACATCACACAATTCATGAAAATATGTGTCTCGGAGTGGCAGGCATTTGAACTCATACATTTAAGGACTAGGTTAGTGTTTGCCAACTTCACTCGGCATAATAATAACTTGGGGTTGGTTAAACATAGGATGCTAGGTCCAGCCCAGGAGAACTGGAGCCGCTGATGAAGGTTAGGGCTTGGGACTGAATATTAGCAAGTTCTTGCAGGTGAGCTGACGTAAGCAGTTCTTGAGCTTTATACTCTGTATGGTTGGTTATATGACAGACACTACATCTTCAGCTCCTGTTCATCTGTCAGATCATCTGTCTCTGTTTATACACAGAAAGTACCTCACCCCCGGGCAGTTGGTTCAGCTGCTCACTCAACAAACAGTAACTTAGGTCCCTGCTGTGAGGGAGGTACTCCTAAAATGTTCAGAGGAAGGGTGACTAGAGTCCCAGTGGAAGCCATGATGATTGGCGGAACTCCCCTGCAGCAAGAGACATGAGGGAAACTTCAAGGGCTAACACAGAGGGACAGCGTCTCCTGAGGCCCTGCGGACCTGGTCATAGCCCTGGAAAAAGTGATGGCTCATCACATCCCCATTTGTGCTGCATGTTCAGATGATGCTCGTCCTTAATGCAAAAAGAAAGGAGGTGGCAGTGGGTGGAACTGTCATGCTCACTCTCCCTGGCTTTCCATTGTACTTAGACCTGACTCTTTGTCCTCCCCTCTCCCTTGTAGAGGGGCTGGTCCACTACATAGTGGGGACTGTAAAAGGGACTCCAGTATTGGGAAATGATGTGCTGTTCACAGTCTGCCTCTGGCCATTCTTGGAGTGACTCTATCCCCTGGGATCTGAGAAATAGATACAAACCTAAAGGTAGTCAACATATCTCCTGTGTATCTCAAAAGCTGGGCCACAAGCCCACACTTCCAGATGTGACTCTTCTGTGAAAGCAAAGATCAGATTCTAAGCCCCAGGTATTTCAGATACCCATCCATTTGTCATGCACCTATTGCACAGGTCCCTTGGCATTCCTCTTCAGTGTTCAGGATGCCCCTCCCCCCTTTCTGGAAGGTGACTAGTTTTCAAAGTTTGGATCTATGTGTCAGACACACATATGACAACGGCCACATACATGAAGGCATACTCATGACAGTCCTAAAATGAGCTACCAAGTTGAGGGTTTCATCTAACTTCATGATGAGTATAAGAAGAAGGTCCAGCTCTGTGTTAGGAACGTCAGAGTTTCTATAAGAAAATAGTGCTTTGAATGAAGTCCAAAGGATGCATCTGAGTTAACCAGTGTCCTAATAAAAGGAAACAGAATGGGCCAAAAGAGCTTCACACAGGCCCCAAACTGTCTAATCCATGAATCGTCTCATTCTTACCTTCTCTCTTTCCGTGCAAAGTCATTAGTTTGCTGTTGGACCAATTGGGCATCATTGCTGAGATAGAAGAGCCACCAGTTCACAGAGGTGATGTCAGATTTTTTTCTTTTGCTCTTTATTCCTGAAATAATCACTTGCACTTGGTACACACTGGCTGACAAAAAACCTGCCTCATACACTGCCAATCACCCTAAAGCACGGTCCTGACCCTGTGCCAATGTCCGAGCTTTCTTGGGCTCCTGGAGGACCCAGAAGTCTTCAGATGGGCCAGGCAGCTGCAGGCCAAGGATTTTCTTTTAGAGACTTGGTAAAATGCTTCTGAGGCATTTCCCTGGGAGTAGAAGCAACCGATGCCCTTCCAGAGTGGTCTGAACTCTGCGCATTGCTCACTCTGATTTATGCAATGTTAAAATAACCCTTCTGTGTCAGCTTCTGGTGTGAGCCTCAGGATGCTTAACCATGTATCGTCTGCACAAAGACATTTCCAGTGTTAATCACCTGGGCGCCATGGATCTGAGGCTCTGCTATGTGAGCACAGCCTTTGCTGTTATTTAGAAGGCACCCCGAACAGTAGTTCCATTTGCCACTGCTAAATTTCCTGCGAGTCTTTCTGCGCGGTGTAAAATTGTTAGGCACCTTCAACAGCTCTCAGAAATGAGCATTCCAAATGTATTCGCCGACTGCGCAAAGATGTGCTGATCCTGGCTCCTCCTGATTTTGCAAGAGAGCGTGGGAAATAGGATACCTAAATGGTAGGAAATGAATCTTGGGGAGAAAAGGGAAACCCGGGGGGCTCTGCAAAGCTTAAGAAATTGTAGTTGTTACAGAGGTACCAACTGGCATGGCCCACTTAAAGCTGCCAGGGTCAGTCCCTGCAAACTGAAGGGAGGGGAAAGGTAGGGCCTCAGGTGGTCCGTCATCTTGATGGCCAAGAGGATGGAGTTCAGTCAGTGGTTGACCATATCTGCTCATCAGTTCATCAACTGCACATGCCACCCAGCCATTTGTACCCTTCTCTTCATCCAATGTGCCAGAGAATAGCTATACACTGAGTAGCAAAAGACAGTTCCCTCATTCAAGTATTCTGGAAGTTCCCCTAACTTTATTTTTCCATTGGAAGAAGCTTCCTGGAAATAAATGGGAGATGAAGCACTAGTTCCTGGTTGAAGTCATTCACCACTCTAGTTGGAAGTGTGCTGGTGATCCAGGGAGCTGTCTGTGAAACTCTTCACTCCATTCAGCATTCAGAGACTTCTTTCAGGTAGCTGGAAGTCAGCCATGATGGGTGTAGCTACACCTCAGAAATGGGAAATCAGCATTTACCAGGCCTTCCTCTCCCCTACCCCTCCTGGGCAACCCCACAGGAAGCCAAAGACCAGAACATTGTTTGAAAATTCACAACTGCCCATTCCTGATCCTGTGATTGTGAATGTATCATAATCCTCTGATCCATATCAACTATGGTCCCTGATATGCACCAGCCTTCTGCCAGCTCCTGGGAGTTAAGTGAGAACACAGACAAGATCTTTACCCCCATGAACTACACATACCATGCCATCCACCTCAACTCCACATTGATGGTTATATGCAATTTTTCCAGACATGCAGATTACCAATCAGAACTTCCAATCCACTTAAAGAAAATAATGGTGACCATAAATGTGAACTTGTCCTATCTCCAAAGAATTGGCAGTTTATACAACATCAGGTAGGACACAGAGATGTCTGACTGTCTAATTTCTGCTTATAATACTGATTATCAAAGGACTCATAGGTGTGAGGCTGGGGTTAACCCCCTTCACCCCCATCTCCATTTTATATGTGAGAATTCCAAAGGAGGAGGGGTAGTAGACTGAAAGTTACACATTTGGAAAGTGGAATAGAACGGGCAATGGAGTCTTTCAAACGGGGCCACACACATCCCTGTGCTTTGTAACTAGTAGAGTGCTCTGTAAGCACCATCCAAGCACCATCCTGAGTGACGATCTTACTTGTTGGTATTGCCCTTACTACTGCAGAAACTGGAGAGGTGCGTCACATGCCAGTCATCACCCTGGATGTAGCTCTGAAGGACAAAACACCCAAGTCAACTTCGTAGGAGTTGTGTGTCCATCTGCCAGCCTCCCATGCAGACTCAATTGTCAATGGGTAGAGGCTAGGAGAGGAGAAGATGGGGAAGCAAAGATTTTCATGTACACTCCACTGTGTTTGAGATGATTAGCTAAGATTCCATTGGTCCCAACCACCCAGCAATCGGTCTTTCACCAGCATTGGGTCTGTCAGAAGAGCCAAGGCAGAGGAGTCCCAGCTGCTGGAGTCAGAGGCTCCCTCCCCTCTACACACAGGAAGCCACTCTTCCTAGCAAAACAAAATGTTCCTGCTTATAATTATTTATTTATTTATTTAAGGAAAAAAAAAGAAAAGAAAAGAAGAAAAAGAGCCACTCGAGGCATAAAGTTGCTCTGAAGCCAGTTGTCTTCGAAAACTCCAAAAATGATAACAACTGTCTTTCTCTTATTTCACTTTTTTCCCCCAAACCATATGGACAGGGCCAGCTCAATGCATCATCGGTTGTTGATGCTAGAGCAGCTGTCGGCACCCTGATAATGCCACAGTATGGTTCGGCTGCAGCCTGCCAAACCACACTGTATGGAAATCATCTTGGAGATTAAAAAAAAAAAAAAAGAAGAAGTAGAATAGAGGGAGGGAGGGAGGGAGAGAGGGAGGGAGGGAGGGAGGGAGGGAAAATAAGTAAATAAATTGAACCCCACTTTGAGCCAGATTCCAACTATGAACCAACCGTTGCAAGGAGGTGGGGGTATCATCCTATAAATAGTATAAAATTCAGTATTGTTCTAACCAGGACACACTGTGATTTGTCTGGTTAATCGCAACTAGTATTTGACCTTTGCAAAGGTACAATTTGAGTTTCAGTGCCAAGAGCAACTTCGCATTTTCTTCTTTTAATTACTGCGCTATGATTCAGAAGTCAGCCACAAGAACACAGTTTGGAAACTTGATTCCCTATAGGTTTTAGAAATGTTTTATGTATTTGTTCTGACCATGAAAAAAAAAAGCTACTCATGACACAGATAACCAGCCAAAAACACACATCTTGGCCTGGTGTCCTGGGATCACCCCTAACTTTTATTATTAAAGTCAGTTGACCAAGTCCAGCCCCTGTGTCCTACATACAGAGAGCTCGTGTTCAGCAGAAGGCATTACCACAGAAAAAAAGCCCCCTGTCTCAGGGAAGGCTCCAGCTCTATACAAGCAAGTGGTGGACATTTGTAACTTGTGTTTAACTTCTATGGGCCCAAGTCCTACCTGTTGGGCCTTCTTTGCTGTGATATATCCTCCTGTGAACATCTAGTAGGGGAGTCAATTAAAAGCAAGACACTTGTCCTAGGAGAGTCCTCTCAATGCAAAAGATACTATTCATTTTCTCAATCCCTTCCCAGCCACAAGGAGGGGAGAGACAATTGATAATTCCCATTTCACGGAGAGAACCGCTGAGCCTTATAATAGAGAAATAACTTGTCTAGGGCTTTGGTGGGTTAAATTGTCTCCACTCCAAAATGAACACTGAAATCTTCACTCTCTGGTGGCGGTGAACGTGGCCTTATTTGGGAATAGGGGGTTTTTTGCAGATGTAATTAAGATGGAAACTGAAGTAAGAGCATACTTATTTATACAGGGAGCCCCTAATCAAATGTGACCAATGGCCTTATATATAAGAAAAAAAAATGCACTGTGGAGACACAGATCTCATGTGAAGCCAACACACACACACACAGAAAGATGGTGTCAAGTCACATAGGGTGAGCATCCTGTAACAACCGAGGAAGACGTGCAAACACTGTAACAACTCTGGGAGAGCCAAGGGGTGGTACAAAGCAACAGAATCCAAGACGAAGACATGAATAGGTTCTCCTCTAGTGCCTTCAGAAAGAGCACGCCCTTTCCCTGGCTTTAGATATCCTACGTTCAGGCCTTGTAACAGTGATTGAGTGAAGTCCTGTTTTGTTTTGGCCCCTACATTATGGAAATTTGCCTCAACTCCCCAGGAGACCAACTGTTCATAGAGCTTGGGCACTTATACCAACTGAATGGCATTTACTCAGTTTGAGGAACAGCCACACCCTATGCAGGAATTTCAACTCTAGGAGTTCTTTTCTTTCTTATTTATTTATGTTTTTGTTTTTGTTGTTTTGTTTTTGTTGTTTTTTATTGGATATTTTATTTATTTACATTTCAAATGTTTTGCCCTTTCCAGGTTTCCCCTCCAAAAACCCCCTATCCCATCCTCCATTCCCCTGCTTCTATGAGCATGCTCCCCCACCCACCTCCCCACTCCCACCTCCCCACCCTGGCATTTCCCCTACACTGGGGCATTAAGTCTTCCCAGGACCAAGGGCCTATACTCCCCAGGACACATGCTCCACTATGTTCATAGCAGCCTCATTTATAATAGTCAGAAGCTGGAAAGAACCCAGATGTCCTTCAACAGAGGAATGGATACAGAAAATGTGGTACATTTACACAATGGAGTACTACTCAGCTATTAAAATCAATGACTTCATGAAATTCTTAGGCAAATGGATGTAATTGGAAAATATATTGAGCGAGGTAACCCAGTCACAAAAGAACACACAAGGTATGCACTCACTGATAAGTGGATATTAGCCCAGAAGCTTGGAATACCCAACGTACAACTCTAGGAGTTCTACATGGAGAATGTGCATGAGGGAAACAGGCTATTGAGAGCATCCTTCGTAACTCCATGCATCACTTAGGTACCGTAGGTCTTCTCCACACTGCCCATTCTAACAGGTGGTGTGATGCCAGAGAGGTGTCAGCCACAGGCTGCAGAAACAGTGTGAAATAAAGGTGGTCAACCTTTTAACCCCTTGACCTTGGACCTGTGGTGGACAAAGATCCTGGTGATGCATTTTCTGCATTCATGCCCTATGGGGAAAGTGGTTGGCCTGAAGTTGCATGCCTATTGATTACTGGTGAACGGGATTTGGTTTCCAATGGAACCAAATGGAACCTCAGTAGAACCTCCATTGAGAGTATATCTGCAGCAACTGTGTGGATCGTCTCTTGTAAATTCAGATTTTCAAAAACTATAGCTGCGGTTGTAGGGGGAAATCTCAGCACTCGGGAGACAGAGGCAGGCAGATTTCTGAGTTCTAGGCCAGCCTTGTCTATAGAGTGAGTTCCAGGAGAGCCAGGGCTACACAAAGAAACCCTGTCTCGATAAAAACAAACAAAACAAAACAAAAAAAGAGACCTAGGTCTCTATTCAATGTTTAACATAAATTCCTTTTAAAACCACATTTCCTATTAATTTCTTATACATGCACACAGTGTGGATTTTTATCACATCCACCACTGACTCTTTTTCTTAGCCCCTCTCAGATCACCTCACACCTCCCAACCCATTTCCAACTTCATGTTCTCTCTGTGTATGTCTCTCTATCTCTCTGTCCCTGTATCTGTCTCTCTGTCTCTGTCTGTTTCTCCCCCCCCCCCTCGTTTCTTTTTTATAACCCACTGAGTCCAATTTGTGCCTGTCATGTACTTGTGGGTGTGGTGTCATCCACTTGAGCACTGTCAACTTAACAGGGGTCAAAACCTTAAAGAAAATTGCCTCTCTCTACCCTAAAGCTCTTAATTGTCAGTAGCTCAGGTAAGAGTGGTGGCTTGCAACCCTATTTATAAATAATTTTTAAATAGAAATTATTACCTTTAGGGCCAGGTATGTAGCTCAGTTGTAAAGTGTTAAACATTTGAGAGTGAGACCCTGAATTCACATTCCCAGAAGCCAGAAAAAAGCTGAACATGGTACTATTTGTCTATAATCCCAGTGTTCCTGTGGTGAGATAGGCAGTAGAGACAGGAGAATCTAGGAAAATCATGATCTAGCTAGCCTTGTGTATGCAGAACTGATGGGTAGTATCTCAACCAAGGTGAATTGAGGATCAACACCCAACAGTCAGTGTTGGCCTGTTACACACACACACACACACACACACACACACACATACACACACATACACACACACATACACACATACACACACACATACACACACACATACACACATACACGCATACATGCACACACACACATTCACACATACACACACACACACACACACACACACACACACACACATACACACACACACACACACACACACACACACACACACACATGCACACACACACCATGTAAGGTATGTTAATCAGACTGATTGTAGTAATCATCTCAGAATGGAAGCATGTGTTAAAATATCACAAGGTCAGTCATAAGTAGGTGATTTTTATTTGTCAATTATACGTCAATAAAGCTGGAGCAGCAAGGCAAAACAAAGCTCATGCCCTCTACAGCAGGCCTGCTCTTGATTGCAGATACAGGATGCTACATGCTGGTGGAGCTAGCTTCTATCTGGGAACAAGAAGGGATAGTCTACATAGAGGCACAGCAGTCCCTGCCCAGGGTGGATGGATCTTCAGCATACAAAAAAAAAAAAAAAAAAAAAAAAAAGCCTAAAATTGTGACATCTTGGGTTTTGTTTAGGTTTTAGGTCTTCGTGGTTTTGTTGTTGTTGTTGTTTTGTATTTTTGTCTTTAAGTTCTCTGAAGTGGTTAAAATTGGTGTTAACAGTTCTACACTCTCATGTTTCCTTCAGGAAACATATGGGATTTTTCTAAGCTTTCCATTTTCTTTAAAGAAAGGATAAGGTTGTTATGAGAATTAAATACAGACATGATACATTAAGTCATATGCCTGGCCCCTAGAGAGCACACAATAGTTTGGATGTCTTTGCCATTTCTGTTGTTAAAATGTGTTAACAGGTGGTGGCTCTGCTGATAGGGACAAAGATGGTAGTGATTTAATAGTGATATTAGCAGTGATGATGGTGGTGGCAGCAACGGTAATAGTGATGATGGTGGTGGCAGTGATGATGATGATGGTGGTGGTGGTGGTGGTGGTGCTAGTGGTAATGGTGACAAAGATAGTGATGGTAATAGTGATGATAAAGGTGGGTGGTAGCAGTAATGATGGTGACGGTAGTGTTAGTGACAGTGAGGTCACACTGATGGTGATGGTGATAGTGGTGTTAATGAAGACTGTGGTAGCAATGGCAGTGATAGTAGTATTGATGGTAGCCATAACAGGGATGATGATGTTATAATTATACAGTTGTAGGGAGAATACCACTGGCAGTGACTTTAATGATAACAGTAATGATGGAGGAGCAAACACTGTGATGTCATCCTTGAAACTAAGATAACCCCTCATGTGTTGCATGGGACCAGCTTCTACTCTTCCATCATACTCTGTATCTGCATGGTACAAAACTCTGTCTCCCTTGTATCTATCTTAACAAGATATAGTCCCCTTTCTCTCCTATCCTCTTTCCTAAACTAGTTCTAACCAGTCCCATCCCACCCGCTCCACTGAATTCAAACACTTCATTTGGAGTGGTATATCTCTGCCAACAACCACCACGTTTCTGTTCTGATTCTCGTTCAGAGCTGTGCATTCTACCAGCTTCCTTTACGCTCACTGTCCTCTGCTGGCCTTACCATAGATGATCATCCCTTATTCTTACGAGCCTATGTAAACTATTCCCTGTGTGATGCTTCCCTGGAATCTACCCTAACACACTCAAACATCTTCTCCTATTTAAACGTGCCCAGTTTAAAGGTCTTATGCATGTCCCAGAAAGCTCTCCTCTCCAGCTCCACCTGCCGTGTAGACTGCCTCAACCCACTGAACTAAGACCACAGCAGGTAGCAATGTTTCATGAAAAATTTTTTTTTTGGCCTCATGCTTCCTCCTTTTGAACAAAGAGTTGAACTCTACTTCCTTCAGTACTGCACAGTTGCCTTCCAAATTTTCCATTTTCTTTGGCTTTGGGTCTTGCCCTCTGCCATGACCTGATACTAGTACACATTTGTCACTCTTTAGTTAGTTGCCCATTCACACAGTGAAGGTCACATGCTGATGAAATGAGACCATACACCTAAAAGCCATGGCTACCACATGCTGTATATCAGCTGCTTGGTAAACATCACCCATAGTTGTTTCTGTTTGGCGTATATAGCTAAGGTATAATCCAGTATCACCCTTTCAAAAGGTCCTTATCTGACCTTATTAGAAGCTAGAGGACAAGGTGTCTCTGGACAGGTGACTTTAGGACAAAGTGACATCAGACGGGTGACTTTAGAACAAAGTGACTCTGGTGAGAGTCAAGGCCACCTAGGGAGATCCTGAGACCTGTCAGAAAGGAGGAGGAACAAGGAAAGGTACAGTACATGGCAAGAAGATCTGGAAAAATAAGAAAATTAGGCCCCGCTTAAATTACCTTTACCCAGCATTAATCATGATGCGGCATAAGATCTATTTTTATAACAACAGTAGAGGTCAAAGCCAATGGAGATTTTGAGTGTTTTTTTTTCCCCTTCCTTCTCCTTCTCAAATTACTCAGGACTCCAAGTAGCATAGATGACCTGTTGGTTTGCTGACTGGCTATTTTGGGCAAAGTCATGAGGCATAGACTTTTCTCTCCCCAGGACAGAGTAAGGTGATGCTCTGTCAACCACCTGGCCAATTTAGTTGCTGCTGACAGCTGATCCTAATAATGTGGTCAGCAAAGTCAGCCGGGGGCTCCTAGATGATCTACTTTGGCTCCTGGGTTTCCCATACAGGCTGTCTCCATTGATCAGATATAATCGAATAATGGCTGGAATTGTGCTTCTCGATGGGCCCAATAGGCCATTTCTTTATGACATGATCAAATTGGCCATAGCGCATTCAATTTGTTTTAATGGCCAACACAGATGCAATTAAGGAGATTGACTGTGCAGCCATCCAAATTGTCCATTAAGAAGGTGGCCAAAGCGACTGGACCAAATGCATGTACCACATGCACTTTCTTTTTAAGGATGTCTAGACTTGGTAGCACCTTTAATTTTCTTAAAACTCCCCTTAACTAGTTCTGTTGGATGTTGACAGTCCAGTTTTCTAGAATGAAACAAAGCACACTTGGAAAATAAAGAGGACTTTTTTGTTTTTGTATTTTTGTTTTGGAATGATCCTGAACCTTCTGAGGTTAGTGGGGTAATAGGAAGTCAGTACTTTATTGGGGCTCTGAAGATTTATAAGGATGTGAGAAATGAAATGTAGTGCTGCAGATGGCTACTAAGATGCGGTTTGTGTGGAGAGATTTATCTTTCCATGTTAGCAGTACCCAAGGATGTGATCTGTCTATAACACGTTCCTGCATCTCATCTGAACCACTGATAGTTGACTTCATTTCCTCCCACTCTAGAAATTCCACTCTGGCATGATAACTATTCATGTAGGAATTTAGAAGTTGAAATACACACTCATTGTGTTACTGAATTCAGTTGATCTGTGAGTGCCTGGGCATGGTAAGTGGCGTGCATTCATATGCTGGTTATCAGGATCTCCATACAGAGAGTCTGTGGGTTAAGAAGCCATAGAAGAGAGTCGCTCAGATGACTACAGCTACTAGTCTAGAGGGAGGTTGGGATGGGAAAGAACTAGCTACTGCTAATGAAAACAGGTAAACCTTGAAACCCACCTGAGCTAACACATGGAGTCTGGATCAAGCTCCTTCTTCAAGTTTTGTTTTGTTTTGGGTTAGTTTTTTTTTTTTTAATCGCTCTTCTAAATTGAACTCACAAATAAAAGCATCATATGGCTACATTAACATGGTCACTGTAACAAATACTTGCTCAGGCCCAAACTATGTACAACTCATGACCTTCTACAGAGTTAGCATGGCTGCTCTGAAGCTCCTAGTTGAGCCCCCCTTAGGGCTTTATACTTTCACAATCAATTACATTTTTACGCACTTATCCACCATACAAAAAAGAGAAAAAAATCAAGATGGAGTTAACACTAGAAAAGCAATGGGCTCCATACTTCTCTCAGACTCCAGTGTCCTCTACATGCACACTGTCCTGTTCATCACCCAATATCGCCCTTTCTGCTTCTTTTTTTATGTTATTCTATACCTACATGTACATTTGTGTGTATAACATCATGCCAAGATCTACATGTGAGGGAAAATTTAACTTTTATTTATTTATTTCTGAGATGGGGTGACCTATTGTCCTTTGCAAGGGACCCCTTTCTCTCCGTATTTATTGCCAATTATCATTTGGCAAAATCACAAAAGGAAAACATTAGCAAAGTAATTAACAAATAGACGAATGGATCCAAACTTCTTTCCAATGCCACAGTCTCTTCCAACAATTAGTTAAACCAATGGCCTCTCAAATGAATATGATGACATTTCACTTTGACTTTCAACGCAGAGTGTCACTGAGGTCCCACTTCCTTCACTAGGATTCCTAAATAGGGTGGTCAGCCGAACATTTGAGAGCTTGCCAAGGACATTAAGGGACTAGTGGCCAACAGTAGGATTGGAGTGGCTGGTTGAGAATTTGGGTTCTCTGGTGAGGAAGCTACATCCAGGTGAAAAAAAACAATGACCTGGGATTCCCTGGGGTATCTCTCAGCCTTGAAAGAAGATGGCTATCTCAGTTATGGTTTCTATTGCTGTGACAGAACACTAAGACCAAAAGCAACTTGAGGGACAGTGGGTTTATTCAGTTTATAGTTCTACAACACAGTTGTCATCAAAGGAAGTCAGGGAAGGAACACAAGGCAGGTACCTGGAGGCAGGGGCTGATGCAGAAGCCCTAAAGGAATGTTCCGTATTGTCTTCTCCTCATGGCTGGCTCAGTCTGTTTTCTTATACCACCCAGGACCACCTGCCCAGAGATAGGACCAACTCCTATGGGCTAGGTTCTCCTCATCAATCACTAATCCAAATAAAACAAAAGCCCTCCTGATTTGCTCACAGGTGGACCCAGTAGGGAAATTTTCTCAATTAATAATCCCTCTTCCAAAATGACTCTAGTTTAACAAAGCTGACAACAAAGTAACCAGCAGGTTCCATCAGTTACTCCACCTTTCAGTATCTGGAGTCTCCTGAATCCATGCTCAAGAGGGTGATACCTGGATTTAAATGGAGTCTTGGTTATCCATCAGTTTTAGCAGGGATCCTTGTTTCTCATAGACATAGACTTAAGAGAATGGCTGTGCCTAACCCCTGGGATCAGGTAGCTCTATGTTACCTTCTTCCTGGGGTTGTAGTCTTACCTCTTTAGTAGTATATACTAACTGTACCACCCTGGTGAATAACATTGAGTGAATACTTGTTGAATGAATAACTAAAAGACTAAACAATATAAGAATGGCCAGTGCCTAGCATGGGCTTTTATATAACAAATGTACTTATATTTAATAACAATATTAACAAAATGATTATATCAGAAAATGTAGCCTTGAATCTTATACTTAAAATATGATAAATAATATTTCTCTCTTAAAGTTGTTGAAGTAATTTTATGGAAATCCATGTGAGATGCCTGACATGGTATTTACTTTGGACATTACTATGTGTAAATATCATCATTATCATCATCACCACAAACCACCACCACCACCACCACCATCATCATTATCATCATTTTAAAGATAATAATCAAATACCTCAAAAAATGAAAGAGAACTTTGGGATGTCAACATGTGTACGGTTTTGTACATACAACTACCTTATAAAGTCAATAACCATGATGTTTCTCTGGGGCTTGTTATAAAAACTGAGACATAGGACGACACATAATCATGGTTGTTGGGACTTGGTACCAGTCTCCTTTTCTCTAGAGTTGTGTGCATTTTTTAAGAGTTAGCATGACTCAGCAAGGGTCTATTGCTCCTCCCTCTTGGGGCTACAGCATTCCTGAAGGATGACTGTGAGAGCAATTCCTGAACACTAGGACCCTTCTCGTTGGTTCCCAGTGGGTTGAGGAGAAAGCAATGGCTGGTAGCAGGGACTAAGTTAGCACCCATGAAGTATGAAAAGATCAAACGAGAGAAAATCATCACAGGTATGATGTTCTCAGGGGCTTCTTCATCAGCCTTGACGCCAAGACAAAGTCTAGGCATTCCGGAGAACCGGGTCTACAGATGGTCTTGGTCCCAATCCCCACATCAGAGACCCTTTGAAGTCACGCTACTTACCATCTCCTCTCGCTTTAGAGAGAGCAATCAGTTTGTGGGCCTAAGTGAATACTTCCTATTCTGTCCCACCAGCTGCCTCCCCTGTGTTCCGTTCACCTGGCTCCCAGTTGTCCCCATTTAAAATCTACAGTAAACTTGATAGCGCCCATGAAACACGAACCACCTCATCAACCATTTTCATTTAGCCAGATGATGGAGCTCTTTAACATGAAAGAAAACACTAAAAAAATATTGATTTTTCTACATAGCCATAATACTAAATGTCTCATTCCAAATTGAAGTAGAGGCTAATTTAGGGGGAAATTTCATAAATCTAAAACCGAGTGTAGTCCCCTTTTTTTAAAAGACCGAACAGAAATATATATATATATACATATATATATGCCTATCATTAAATTATTCATTTTGGATTTCTACTAATAAAGTATAAAGACTTGTTACTATAGCAGGCAAGTCACTCCTATTATTAATTTGTTAGATAAATGGCTTCTGTATCTTAAAAGTTTAAATGAAATAGAATTCACTAATCCTAATTGCTTTGCTTTCTACTGGTATTTTTTCCCATTAGTTCAGCATGTTTTTTTCCTCTCCCTCTCCTTTCCACTTGAAGAGAGGAGCCTTCTTCAACTTAAAGCCTTAGGGTATACTTCATGGGTTTATTAATTATCAGGTATTCATTCAGAGGGGTTAATTAAGCAATAACTTTCTGTTGACTGCAGTATACAAAGAATAAAAGGCTTGACTTCGCCTGCTGATTAAGCACTCCTGACCGTATCTTCATTTTCTTTCTCTTGGTTGGAAGAAATAAAAGTCTTTGGCCAGTTCTAGTGTTGGCTCAGACCAGTTAAAATTAGTTATTTGAAACCCAAGCCTTCTTGAGACCAAACAAAAAAAGGACAAGCCATGGATATGGATATAGCTAGAGATATTTCCTTTTCTGTCTATACTAAATGTCTCAAGAAACATTTCCTTTGTTATAGTTCCATCAAGCAAACATAAAGAGAGCCTTTGTCCCTCCTCCTATAGGGAGTTTGGTAGGCATGAAATAAGTCAGTGTGATGATTCCACACACCAGACTGGAATAGTGCCAGTTCCTAAGGAAACCTCTGAGGTGGTTTTTAATTCTTCCAATATCAAAATGTATTTCTCCGGGTCCACAGTTAGTGTTTGCTGCCCTGCCAATTATCCCTTCAAGGATGATGGGTTCTTCGTTGAGCAACAATTCATGGAGCAAGAGAAGGAAGAGGTGTGTGCTCTAGAAAGATCTGTTGTTGGGTGGGATCAAAAGAAAGTAAGCTTCAAGTTGGCTTCTGGGAGACCTTCCTAGAGCAGTGATAACATTGAATTCATGGGTCAGGGGGAACAAACAAAACAACAAACAAACAAAAATGTTGAAAGTGCTTTATGGTTCCAGACCTAACCTTATCCAAAAATCTAATAATAAGAGGTCATAAGGCCCGAATTTCTGGGTTCATAATCCTATTTTTCTCTCACCCCTCTGTCTTTCAAAGCTACTCAGAGAATGGCACCTGGAAAGATGTTATGAAAAGTGTTGATGTCCTCAGATTCAAGGGGAGTCTGAGAACCTGTCATGGCCAGTTGGAGCCCCCAGAGACACCATAAGCAATGCCATATCCTGGGAGAGATCCTGGGACAGAGAAAGGACATGAGGTTAAAAAAAGAACTAAGGGAATTTGAATAAATCATGGGCTTTAGTTAATAAGGATGCGTTGACATTAGTTCATTGATTTTCACAAGCACACTGTACTCAGTAAGAGGCAAATAAGAGGGATTCGTGCAGAGCTAGGGGGAGAATAATATGGAAACTTCCTACTATTTGCTCATTGACTGCATGCCAAGTTCTCTGTGCCATGCTCAGGTTAAGGAGGTCTCAAACAGGGTAAATGCATTGTGATTAGCATTTGGGGGATCATTTTCTCCTTGGGGATGTTTATAGTCTACTGTTGGAGCCCCACCTGACCAGTAGGAATATCTATTACCTGAGAGTTCTTGTGATACTGGGTAGCCCTAGTGGCATCCGAAGAGCATGTCCCTCCTGTGGCCCTGTCAGAGACTCAGTGAGTCCATGGATTCTAGAGTGGATCATTTTGCTAAGTCCTTGTCCTTTGACCACACCTCCCGCTAATAACTGAGTTGAAGAGGCTGAGAAACATCCAGGATTGTTTGCTTAGGGGCTGTGTAGTATGGGTTCCCAGGTTCAGAGCAGGTGCCTGCCTTCAGGATAATTACAGTCTCTTGGTTATCAGAGAGGTAATTCTGCTACAAAGGGATGCCACAATTCACCAAGAGCATGGTCTTTGTAGTAGAAGGATCATCACTCCCCCAGGAGAAACAAAGAAAACAACCCAGAAGACTAGGGTTCATTTATGGAGCCACAGCAATAGAAGGCACCAGGGTCCCTCTCACAAACCTGCAACAATACCCTTAGTTCTCCTATCCCAGGCCTGCTAGAGGAAAAGCAAAACCCAATTCAGCATTCAGGAGAACAAAAGACAAGCAGTTGTGACCAAAGACTATAAATGCCTCTCTTAAGGGACCGCAAGGGACAGGCTGTTGGGTGAGCACACTTACCAGATGGCTGGGCTGTCAGCTGCTTCCAATCCAATCTTGCACCCCTGAGTTGGTGCATCCTACACACTCAGCAGGATTCTGCTGATTGGTGGGGTGGGGTAGGGGGTGGGGGTGGGGGGGGTGCCTTCCTTACCTCCATACCTAGAAAGTGTGCTCTTGGGGTTTGGCAGGCTGAATCTAAAACCAACAAGAAAGTGTCAGAAAAGGGAAACAGGACACTGAAGACAGTGCCCTGTCCTGAGCCATGTGTTTCAAGTTTATGGTGTTAAGAGGGAAGGGAAGGAGAGAAACTGGTTCTTCAAGTGCCTGTGGGCAGAGCTAGGCAGGAAAGGGTGAGTGAGAAGACCTGGAGCCGACTTCAGTAAAAGGCATAAGAGAGAGGGCCAGGAAGAAGTGAGAGCAGGCAAGGAGTTTGCCAAGTGCTAAAATTCAGTTTATTGTGATTAGTATTATCTTTTGCAAATTTTGATTCACTCATTTCAGGTATGGAAAAAAAAACAGAGAGTGAATTTATTCTTATGTTTATGAATATTAAACATATGGATTCATTCTCATATATATGCATATGTGTATGTATGGAAATGGACACTAGCATACAAAAAGATGAAAACCGGAACTTCAGTGGTAATTAGAGAATATATTCTCCACGCTCTAGTTCCATTAAAGATGAAATGGTTTCCTTATAAAGGAATTACAGTGAGAGGCAGCTCGGACAGCTAAGTACTTCCTGTCCAAGGGTAAGGACTTGAGTTCAAATCCCCAGCGTCCACATAAAAAGCCAGGCAGGGTGGCACAAACTTATTATCCCAGCACCAGTATAGCAGAGGATCCTTGAGGCCCATTGGCTGGATAGTGTAGCTGAATTGGTGAGTGACAGCTCCCAGTCGTTTCCTGTATGTAACTCTGGCTGCATTTGAGCAGCAGCACCAAGATGCTAGGAGAAAGGAGAGTATGGGTTAGAGATGCCAGTGGAAATCCCACTAGATCTCCAGGGCATTTTTCAGCCTCTCCCTGGAAACAGAGCATCCTTTCGGACACTGGGCAATGGTTGCTGGATAAAACACTCCAAATACAGCAAAGGCTTTGGATGAGAAGTGTCTCCCATAGGCGCTTGTATTTGAATACTGGATCCCCAACTGGTGACACTATATGCATAATTAGGGGACCTAGATTGGGCTATGAGAGTTCTCAGCCTCACGCCATTCCCAGTTTCCTCTCTCTGCTTTGCTCATGTGCTTTGGGACTCCATCTCCCAGCCTTCTGCTTCCACTACTTGCTCTCCTGCCTCCTGCCCCACCCCTATCCTTAATGATTTTCCCTCCAGAACCACAGACCAAACTAAACTTTCTTCCTCTCTGGCTACGGTGTTTTGTTTTGTTTTTGTTTAATCATATCAACAGGAAAGCAGGTAACAGAACGCTTTGACATTTTCTGCAGTCCTTCCTTGTGATAGAGCCGTGTACACTCAGCAATATCCTGAAACCACCAGACTTGTACCCAGCTGCAGTATCTCATCAGGCCCAGCAGACAGATCTGTTCCTACAAGACACTTCTGTCAAAGGGAAGCAGACTTCGTGACAAAACACATCTCTCATAGCTGAACTATTCCAAACCCTTCTGATCTGCAGAGGTATGGGTGTCTGATTGGAGCTTGATCATTTTTTTTCTTGTGTTCTAGCTTCTGCACACATTGCACAAACATGGAAGTAAAGGCCAGAAATCCCCTTATAAATATACACAAAATGTGTGAGTTTGTTTATGTGCCTTCTGCCTCCAGTGTGTCTTCTAAGCCCTGAGATTAAAGCCTTCAGTGAGCCAATTTCTTCATCTATAAAGTAACAGTTCTTTGGGCAGAGAGAAGTCGGCAAGATGCCTCCCGGCACTGAGTTTTCCTTCCCTTTCCTTTTCTTAGGCTGCACAGCTCCGATCTTGCCACACAGTCTTTATGATAGTTTAGCAGCTTGTGAAATGGTTAATGTTGAGGTCTAGATGATGGTGAGGGAGACAACTAGAAAAATCTAAAGTAAAATCAAGTGCTTGGGAGTTGTCTGGTGGAGAGAAACTGATTTGGGAAGTGCTTCCCCCAAACACAGTTTTTGTGCCCCCATTATAAAAGCAGGACCAGGACTAAATTGAGCTTTGTGTATGTTGGTGTTCAACGTAATGAGAGTATGAACCTAAATCTTCCAGAGAAAGACAGGAGAGCAAGCTGAAGGGAGAAAGGAAGCGCTGGCTTCCTGGATTTGGGATGGAACGCTGCCTTCCAAGACCAGTCCAATTTGCTTTGCCCAGAAGTGACTGGAATTCATGCATTTTTTTTGCAGCCAATGGTTAATGGTTAGAAACCCGTCCATAAAAACGTGGTCAGCAGGCTATAATTTTCCCTCTTGAAGATTGCCTCATTGTGTAGAGATTTTTGCTTTATTTGTTTGTTTGTTTGTTTTTAAAGAAACTTCTGATGAGATACTAAAAATAACGTGGGGTTTATTGTTGACCAGGATGGCTAAGTGTTTCTAAATCAGGGTTTCAGTGGATTTGCTGCCGTTAAATGTGAGCTTTCTATGGGAGGGTGAAAGTGGGGTGAAGAGGGCCAGGGTGGAAACATACTATTCTGTTTGTTTGGTTTGAATTCTGTCCCCAGACCTTCCAGCGAACCAAAGGCATTTCTAAGTTGCAAAATCCAAGTACGTCTTTATAATTCATACTGAGTACCTAACACCTTACAGAAGCTTCCAAAATGCTTAAGAGATTGCAAAGAAATATAGACAGGATGAATACGTGTCAAATGATAGGAGAATCCCCCCTCTATATATAATATATGTGTGTGTGTGTGTGTGTGTGTGTGTGTGTGTGTGTGTGTGTGTGTGTGTACTATATATACATGTGTCTGTGGGAGGCTATAGAACCCACTTTCTTTGAGATACAGTCTCTCATTGGTCTGGACTGGCTAAGCAGGAAGCCCCAGAGATCCTCCTGTCTCCACCTCTCCCATGTTAAGATTATGAAAGCATGCCACCCCCACCACATCTTGCCTTCTTACATGGGCTTTGGAAATCCAAGTCAGGTCATCAGGCTTGCAAAGCCAAGCACTCCACTGACTGACCCTCTCTTCATTCTCTCCAGCCATCTGTTTCTCCAACCCAGCATACAAAATGCCATTACCTAGATACTGGGCAATTGAAACCTAGGGATCTTGGGTCTCGGAGACCTTCGGGCTATCTCTGGTCTCTGTCTCACATCTCCTTCCTAAATTACCTTGTCAGGGTTATGCCTTACTCTTATTCAGAGGATGTAGGTGGCAGAAGCGTTCCTAAACTTGGCTAGTCCTGACCATCACCTGCGATGCTTAGCAAGCACACCTTCCAGTGGATCTCTACTTCAAGTGAGCATTAGGCTCAACTGGGGAGCTTTTAGAACTTCTGATGACCAAGCTGTTTCCAGACCAGTTCCATCGGAAACTCGGGGCATGAGCTCCAGGCATCAGTAGCTCTAACACTCCCCAGGTGGCTCGTGCGTGCAGCCAAGTTTGAGTTCTATTGTGAAGGCTATGATTCAGCAGTCCTTTTAAGGACCTCTGAGGGGACATGAGCCACAAGCTCTCCAGGAAATTCCTACACTCATGGAGCAGTCTCAGAAATACAGGTTGAGTATTCCGTAGCCAAAATCATTAGAAACAGACGTCTATTTATTTGATTTGGGGAATCTTTTTTTTTTTTTCCAGATCTGGAATTTTATCAATACATAATGAGGTGTTTGGGAGAGGAGACCCAAGTCTGAGGAGGACATCTGTTTTTATTTCATAAACAAACATGGTATGAAGGTGATTTCTGACAACATTTTAAAATAATTGTGTGCATTAGGTTCAACTCCACTGTGTGGAATTGCCCACATTTGGCATGAGGCTGGCACACAAAAAGTCATAAATATCAGAGGATTGTGAATTTGAAGTTGTAGATTGAGGATGTTCAAACTAAGGAGCATCACTCCTGGGGTCAGACTGACACTGTCTCTGAAAGGTAGGTAAAAATGTCTTTCAAGACTGGCCAATCAAATCTCACTGTACTGAGAATGACTGGGTGGGTTGGGCACCCAATCAAGTTCCTCCAACCCTGTGTTGTCACCTGGGGAAACTGAATGACTGAAATGTGGTTGTAGGTGGTGTCCCTCCTGAGAACACATAAAGATTGAGGTGGTCATGTTTATCACCTTGCATAGTGAAGTTGGGAAAGAAGAAAAAGGAACTATGAAGGATGTGCACAGAGGAGGGAAAAAGAGGTCACAGGAAAACATGGATAGAGAGAAAATAAGAAGAAAGAGATCTTTGAATTTCCCAAGGTCTTCTTTTCACTCACTCCCAATTCCAATCTTCATAGACTGGGTGCTGCTCTGGTCCCTTCTATAAGGCAAGGCATTAACACTGTTTCCTAGAGACGAGCCTGCGTCTACACAGGTTTCATAACAGGGAACTCAAATAAACCAGGAGGACCTCAAAATACGTTTCTCTCCTGAAGCCCTTTTCCGAGTTCTAAACTACAGGTGTGTGTCTTAAGTTTTTAATTTAGAAATGTAATTAGAAAGAGTTGTGGTGGACTGGTCAATGTTGTAGAAGCTTATTCTGGTCTGTGGCCCTAGTACCCTAAAGAATATGGGGTTGCCACCTTGAAGATGTGACTTTCTTTTTTTATCTCTAAGATGTGACTTTCTAACTGGTATTCATCTAGGGGGGAAATGGTGATGGTCAACTTCCATAAAATTGTGAGATTACACTGCAAGTAGGTCATCTGTCCATCTGGAATGAGGAACCATGTAAGGTTTTGGGACTTAGTGAAGGGAATGAGGTCTGGAGACGCTGCTCACACTGCTCAGCAGTTAAGAACGCTTGCTGGTTGTCAGGGAGCTGAGTTTGTTTCCCAGCATCGACATTTGGCAGCTCATAACTGACTGTAACTCCAGCCTCAGGGGATCAGACACACTCCTCTGTTCTTGGGAACACACATGCATGTATACAGATACACACACACACACACACACACACACACACACACACACATCACTAAAAATAATGTAAAGTGAATGAAATGAGAAAAAAAACACATATTTAAGAAAAAGAATGGACCTTCTTCAGAGCTTGTGAAGTCTTGGGAGATGGCATAGGCCCACTGTTCTTCTTAGAACCTGGTGCACAGTAGTAACCTTCCATGTATGGCCCACAATCCATGTCTTCTCATCTCAAAAGTTTACCTGTTTTAAAAGTCAGGCTTACTGCATTAAAATCGATAACCAATGAAGAGAAGCATTTTGTGTCCAGTAATGTGACTCTTGATGAATGTAGACAGTCATGTGGAGAGAACAGTGACTTTAGACAAGAAAGAATATTTCCTGTCACCCTAAGGAACTCCGGGCACACTCTGTCATCTCTTTTCTCCTCAGTCACTGGCAGCTACTCATGGTTTTTGTTCCTATATTTTCAGGCTCCGAGAGTCATTTCTAGACCTTCAAGTAACTGAATCATGCAGTAACATTTGCTTGAGTCTGGCTTCCTCTGCTTCCTGTGACACATTAGAGACACATACACAATGTTCACATACATGATGTGTGTTCTGCCTTATTTCTAAGTTGTATTTCACTAAATGTGGAGAATATAATTTAGATATCCAACCTATTAGTTGGGTGGCATATGGGTGGATTCTATTCTCTAGCAACAATAAATATACTTTAAACATTTGTATGTGGAGTGTGTGTGTGTGTGGTATGTATGTATGTATGTATGTATGTATATGGGCATGCCTATGGATGTGTGTACATGTGTGATTATGTGACTGTATATGTATATGTGTGTGTGCACGTGCACATGAGTGTGTGTGTGTGTGTATTTGTGTGTGTGCGCATGCCTATGGATATGTGTATGGCAGTGTGAACCCGTGTGTGTATATACGTGTTTATGTATATTTGTGTGTATGTAGGCATGCCTATGGATGTGTTTGCATGTGTGTGTGTACATGTAAGTGTATATGTATATATTTGTATGTATTTGTGTGTGTGCATGCATGTGGATGTGTGTGTAGAAGTATGATCCTGTGTGTGTGTGTGTGTGTGTGTGTGTGTGTGTGTGTGTGTGTGTAAAAGCACAATTTTCAGTACTCTCATATACAGGCTGGGGGATAAGATTGCTGGATTATATTCGAGAAGATGGTTTATTTTACTCAAATGACAGACTGCTTTCCACAGTAGCTATACTGCTTTGTACCCATTACCACGCAAGGAGGAGGGCTGCAAACACTTCCTTTCTTTGCCTTTCCAGTTGCCAATTAAGTTTCTGAAAGTTATCTTCAGTGTTCTAATGCATGTGCAGTGGCGTCTTGCTGTGGTTTTTAACCAGCGTTTGCCTATGACTAATGAGACTATATCTTCCCATGTCCACATCCATCACCCCTGTGTCTTCCTTGATGAAGAATCTATTCAAATGCTTTGCCCATTTGTATTATGTTGTTTTCTTATTATTGAGTTTTGGGCATTCTTTATAGATTATCTATACTAATCCTTCATCAGATATGAATTTTGCAAATATCTTCTCATAGCTTGTGGCTGGCTTATTCATCTTAACATTGCCCTCTGAAGGGAAGGAATTTATAATTTTCATGAGGTCCAATTTGTCAATTTTTCTGCAAAATGCACTGTGCTTGTTGTGTTGAATTTGAAAAAAAATAAAATAAAATCTGTTCATGCCAAAGCTTTCTAGTATTCTTGAGCAGTTTGGTCTGTTTACTTTACGCACAGTGGCCTATGATCCAGTTTCAGTTTGTTCTTGCATGTGGTAGAAGATGTGTACTAATCTTCACTTATTTTTGCACAGGAATGCCCAATTATCGCAGCATCATTTGTGGCAAATATTATTTCCACCACTGACTCATAATGTATAGTCCTATTTCTTTAGTTATTTTTAGCTGCTGCCCCAGGGGCTTGAAGCATACTTTAGAAAGTTTTTTACAGTCAACCTGCAAATAACACTTTAACCCATCATGGTTAAGAAGGAAAGCCCCGGGAAGATGTAAATTTCCAGCCCCTGCTCCAAGATGAGCCCTCACTTCCTGGGTTCCCAGAGCTCTTTGGAAACTCCTGCCCTGCCTACCAAGGACAGCCATATTCTGCTCTGAGTTCGCAGTGGGTTGTGAAGAGGCAGCTCTGTGCCTCTCCCTAAGAAATGGAAAATCTCTATTGGAGCATGTGTAAACTATGAACCCTCGCACTCCTTTCTTGTGGCCTCTTCCTCTACAGTGGGATTCTTATCTCGCCTCAACCATAGTGTGTTCTCATCTTTGCCTGAGTATTAATGAGCATAAACCCCCGAACCACCCCCCCCAACCACTGCCCCGTCAAGCTGCTTTGCAATTTGGCAAGGAAAAAGGTCCAGAGAGCTTCTTCAGTCCCCATGAGTCGGTGGCTCCAATTCTAGATATGGAGGGGGCTCTCTCTGGCATTCTTGAACACAGTCTTATCTGTGAACATGTGGAGGAGTCTCTGGCTGAAAACCCTGCAGCAAAGAGACTTCCTGCTGTTGTGTGTCTTTGCCCGCCGGTGGCTTCACACTCTCACAAGAGCCAATGTCCAGTCTTTAGCAACTTGTTACAGACTTGAAGATGGTTCATCCTTTCCCGAGGATGCTAGGATCTCACTCTCTATCTCCTAGTAAAAAAAAAAAAGCTCTCTTTACTCTAAAATAGGGTCACTCAATTTGTCTGGACTCTCAACCGTCATATGGGATCAAAGACAGTTAGGACTTTTAGTTCATTACCTTGACTGTTAGTGTAGAGTGGTCCCCTATATCATGACAAATGCTAAACATCTTCTGGACACCAAGGCTCCAAGCTTCTAGAAAATACCTCTTTTTCCTTCAGATGCCTATGGGACATAGTTCAGATCAAGAGCTTACTAGGATATTCAGCCAGTCATTCAAATAAGGAAACACAATAAGCTCATCTCTTCACATGGATATCGATTGACTGACTGAACCATGCGAACTATTTGTAGACATGTGTACCAACACACAAATGCCATTTGTGACGATACATTCTATTTTGAGGCAGACAACCTCCGCTTAGAACTATTCTATTGTGTTTTTAATGCTTCTGTTTCTTAGCTTCCTAAAGCACAGAACAATGACATGGCATTTGCTTTAGCTTCTACAGATTTCTGTAAGAGATCACATGATCCGGGTGGTCTAAAATGAGTTCTAGGGAGCAAGCAGCCCACTGTTAAGATGTGGGCAGAGAGGAGAGTCCCTTGGTCTTGCGAAGATCATATGCTCCAGTACAGGGGAATGCCAGGGCCAGGAAGCAGGAGTGGGTGGGTTGGGGAGCAGGGCGGGGGGAGGGTATAGGGGACTTTTGGGATAGCATTTGAAATGTAAATGAACAAAATATCTAATAATAATAATAATAAAAGATGTGGGCAGAGTTCAGAGGCTCCCAGGGGAGAAACTCCACCTTTCAGCTAGTGACTGCCACGGCCTTTGGTGAACTTGGCTTGTGACACTAACACTCCAGGCTCCAGCCTCCATCTCTAGTCCTAATTATCTTCTTCTCTGTCTCTGTATCTTCTTCTTGTCTTACAAAAGCACTTTTAGTACTGGTAGAGCCTACCCTAAATCCAAGACCCTCTCTCCTTGAGAGTGTCAATATTATCTGCCACAGTTTTTTGTTTTTGTTTTTGTTTTTAAATAAAGTTACCTTTGTGGTGTCTGAGGCTTGGGACTTTGAGAACTCAGACTATATTATGCTTTATGGATTTGCGTGCCTCTGTGTGTGTGTGTGTGTGTGTGTGTGTGTGTGTGTGTGTGTAAAATGTGTGCTTTTATTTTGCTTGCAGCCCATAATACCACCAATCCTTGTTTAACAGGTCACATGAAACACCCCTTTTAATATGAGTATCTATGTTGAATCCCCCTGACTCAGGAGCTAAGGCCCAGGGAAGCTGTTGGTCCTCTTGATGGGTGATGGGTGCCTGCCAGTTTTGCAGGTCTCTCCTGAAACAGTGTGGCTTAATCAATGAAGTCATTCTCTAATACTTGTGCTGACTAGCCACGGACTGGCCTGAGATCTTTCCAACCTTCCTTAAACAAACTTGAGATTTCTCTGTGGTCTCAAAGTAAAGTGGCAAGATCACTGCCATAAAGCCTACAGAAAACAGAGGCAAAACAAGGCAAGAGTAATTTAATGATCCAGAGTCACCCTGCAATGAGTACAAACATCCATTTCTGAGGGGTGGGCACAGACTTTTTATTTTAATTAGGTATTTATTTCATTTACATTTCCAATGCTATCCCAAAAGTCCCCCACACGGGCACAGACTTTTGTTTGGTTGTTTTTTTTTTTGTTTTTGTTCTTTTGTCTGCTGTTATCTGATGAGCCACTGTGGTGCCATGATGATGCATATAGCTTAATTTTGATATTCAATGAATTAAAAGCTGTGTTCATTTCTCAGTCAGTCCATTTGCTGTTAGGATTTGGGCAAAAGCATTTATTCCTCTGCCTCACCCTCTCCATCAGCCATATAGAAAAAAAAAAAACTCGACTTACAGTTTGTGAGTGTTGTCTTGAAGACTCAATTAAGTGTGAAAACCTGGGCAAGCATGGAAAATATGCTTTGGTAAATGACAGTAACCTTCCCCTGTGATGCCACTGTGTATGTGTGAGTGTGAGTATGTTTGTAGGCATGTGCATGTGTGTGCAGGCATGTGCGTGTGTGTGCCTATGCATGTGAACACTCCCATGCATAAACAAGCACGTGGAGACCAGAGATCAACATCAGGCATCTTTTTCAGTTAGTTTACATCTTACTTTCAAAGACAGAGTCTGCCAATGAATCTGGAACTCACATGATTAGACTAAACTCACGGTCAGGTGGATCCAGTATTCTGTCTCAGCCTAGCCAACTGCTAAGATAATAGTCACATATTACTATGTGCTTTACCCACTGAACCACCTCCCCTGTGACATCATCTTGCTGGTCACTAAACCAGCAACCCTTTCCCACATGGAAGGACAACAGTGCTTTGGGTCATTTTCCTATTCCTATGAAAATAACAGGGACAGCGAGTCCTTGCATAGACCTCTGGACAAGAGGATAGCTTACCACGGAGTCATGTGACCTGCAGTAACACAGCTTACTTCTCTAAGAGTCAATCTCTTTAAGCAGCAAACAAAACCTGCTACAGGTTTTCAACATCTCCGGGTCTCCTTAAGTGCACGTGCATAGTTATATTGCAGTTAGCAACATGAGTGCCAGGAAACCTTCAGATTTTCTTCTCATTTATTTTAGGGCCTCACCAAAATCTCTTCGCTTAGGGCGTAGAATGAGTAAACTCCAGAGAATAGAAGTGCTGTCCTACATTTGCCAGGTAGAAAGGTCCAGATTTGAAGGCAAAACAGACAGGAGAATATACAAGCTTTGTTTTTTCCCCTTCCAGCGAGGAGAGGATTTAAGGCCTCACTCTTTCAAGAGCACCTGGCATGCTCCCAAGCCGACGCTCACATGGTCCAGTGTTTACAGCCTCTCCAAACCCACCCAAGCATGTATTTTTACAAAAGCAGGGACTGTCCAAATCCCCTGTAATGTCTCCAAAGGGAAAGTACAGAGTCAATAATCAGGGCTGTGCCTGAATACTGTTAATTCCCAAGTCCTCCGTTCCCTTCCCAGCTCAGATATGCACGTGTGCACGCACACCCGAGTTCACATAAACACAGTCATGAATATATACACTGCTGTCTAATACACTAAAGGATCAAATTATAGTTATAGCGTGGTAAAACTCTCTCTCTCTCTCTCTCTGTGTGTGTGTGTGTGTGTGTGTGTGTGTGTTTTAGAAAAAGAAATTAGATGCTCTCCTTAAGGTCCTAAATCCTAAAAATGGGAAGAAATGAATGATTCTGAGACAGTTAAACAGTCCTTATATGCTGGATACATGTTTTTGCAGACCCAGTCAGTGGCATATGAAAGCAACGGCCTCCTTCCCGCGAATGTAGGCATTTTAGAACTGCAAGGGCCAGAGCATTCACAGGCCTGTGAGACCTGTGTACAATACCCATGGCACGAGCCACGAGAACAGGCTGTGTTTGGAGTTTGGGCCATGTATTGGTGGACTCAATGTCCTGAGACGTGCTGATAGAAGCTCCCAGAATCAAGGCATCCAGGAGTCTTTGGTGTTAGAGAGCCATGACAGGCTTACATCTGCAGGAGCAGGAGCCAACTAGAATATCACCGCTGTACCATTTCGAATTTGAACTCTCATTTACTAACTCTGGACATGAACATACCCAGGGCAGAGGCTTGGATCGTTACTGGGGGGGGGGGGAGTCATATGTATGTGCTTGGCTAGAAGGTTCTACAAGACTGTGTCCAAACTAAAAGTCACTACATCTTAAGCAAGAATCTTTTGTGGCGATTGTGTGCATATGAGGCTTCGAGGCTGTCAGCTGTTACCCGTTCTGTTCTTTAAGCTGCAGGGGGGTTCCTTCCTTACGTGGGAAAGGGCACTTGTTAGAAATTCCCTTGGTGCCAGGGTTTGGATGCAACAGCTGGAAGTAAAGGCAGGAGGCAAAGAGAAAGGAAGAGGGCAGAGGGGAGAGGGGAGAGGGGAGAGGGGAGAGGGGAGGAGAGGAAGAAAAGTCTTAATTTGTGTTTCAAGAGTCCCCTGGCTGCTTTTCTGGCTGACAGAGCCAACTTTTTGACCCCAGAGTCTTGGAACACAACAGGAGACTCCAGTGCACTTCTTGGTGGTGTCCCCTGGCCCCATCTATGGCTAAGTTGATGGACCAATGACGTGAGAGGACGTTGAGGTTCCTCCCCTCTGGGCCTGCAGGACTCTGGCTGACTTAGGTTCAAAAGTCTGCAGGGAGCCCTTCAGTGCAGCCTTCCTGCTGCTGGCCTGAAGGAGGTCCGGCCAGGAGGCCTCACCTGTCAGACTGGTACTCTCTCTTCCTTTAGGAGCCTTTAGCTCTGTTAAATTTGCAGGACCTGGAGGGCTCTTTTTAGTTTAGTTTGTTTGTTTGTTTGATTGGTTGGTTGGTTGGTTGGTTGGTTGGTTGGTTGGTTTGTCCCTAATGTTGTGGTGCAAGTGTGTGTTGTGTGCTTTAATAAATTTATTTACTGTATGAACTTTCACGAGGGAACTCACGAGACATCTCCTACCCTTCTGTCTTAACTCTTAAAACTTGAATCTTTACACTATAACCAGAGACGGAAACACACTGAGGTGGAGGCAAGCATGGATTGGGAGAGGAAAATGTCTGGCTCGAACCCATGTTTATCCACTGCACAAGTTAAAAAAAAACAAAACAAAAAACGAACAAACAAAAAACAGTTTTCTCTTCTTCTCCCAACCCCAGCCAGAAGAAGAAAACTCTGGGCGAATAATGTCATCTCTCCCTGTTTTCACGTTTCTGGCGATCCACCCACAAGTCCCCACACAAGGGATCTGCTACTGTGCCTTATATGGGTATAATCCCAGCTCTTTGCTCCTATGTCATCACCCTGGGCCTCCAAAAGCCACTAAACCCTCTTGCTCAGTGCCATGACTTTCCTGACCTTCACCTGTCAAGTCAGGACCTATCTCTCCATAAACCTACCTTGTTACGTCTGATTTGGCTTCAATCGTGTCATTTTGTCAGCTGAGAAACCTATCAGGAGAGAATACAGTATTGGGCATCAAAAGGGTCATTTCCTTTTTCTAAGCAAAGCTTTGGCTTATAACATGAAAATTTCCCAGAGTAAGAAAGAGACCCGTGAGGGGTATGATAAATACAGACAGCATTGGGTATTTTGGTTAATATTGATGACAGTTATCATTGTTGGAAGACATTCAATATGGCAGACATTGTGTTAAGTGATTGCCATGCTCCATCTTACTTAAAGATTATTATTTAGATAAGAAAACTGAGGCACAGCAGAGAGATAGCTGCACCAGATGGCTGAATGAAGCAGGACTTGAATCTGGTGCTAGCTTGAGAACCTGGACTCTCACTTTCCTCAGTTCTGCCATGAGTGTGTGCCATGGGGAGTTCTAAGTCCCCTCCCTGGGGAGGGACGCAAATAGAGTCTGTGCTGTCCCAGGCACAGATAGCGGTTGTCAGTATATACAAGATTTCACCCTTCACCTAGCCTACCATTCTTGGGTTGGGGGGCCGACTAAAAATCCATGTTAAATGTATCTTCCCTGAGAGTCTGGGAACAGATGGGGAACTTGAGTTTCTTCTAGGGAAAGCCTTATTTCTGCCTTACAATACTCAGTCACCAGAGGCAGCTACCACAGAACCGCTTTAGTTGTGACTTAAGCAAGACTTCATGACTTGTGTGTATAACACCTAGAATCCAGTTCTTCACACATGATTGTAAATACAACTCTCTAACACAGGACTTCCAAATTCCCGAAAACTGGAATGGGTACTGGGAGCCCTAAGTGTGTGAGTTGTCCAGATGAGCATACCCAAGAAAATCCCTTGGATTATAAAGCTTTCTTTTCTCTGTTCCTCAAGGAATTTTTCTTCTAATTCATTGGGTTATAGCTTAACTATTGTGGCGTTTAATATGAGATGCAAAATTTTGCCAACTTACTTCCTAAGAGGACACTGCAGAGCAGAGATGTGTGTCTCTGTTGTAAGGTCACATTTTGTGTGTGTGTGTGTGTGTGTGTGTGTGTGTGTGTGTGTATTTGTGTGTCCTGCATCCTCCTTACTACTTAGTTGGTGTCTTTACTCTCTGCTATTCATAAATGGCTTTTAAGTTTTCAATGTTAAATATCATGTTTTTAAAATGCAGAGCTGGAAATTCACACACACACACACACACACACACACACAAGCATGTGAGTGAGAAATGAAATCTATTCTCCTTTTTGTTTAGAAGTCGCCTGAGAGGTGGCCCTCAGCCAGAAGCAGGCTTGACCAGTGGAGAAGATGGGCTGGCCTGCTTTGTTCCTACTGGCAACCACGTACTTACCCACTAGCCGGAGTTTTGAGTCTGGCAAGAGGGAAGCATTCAGTACTCTCTCTATGGTTGCCTAGTGGGTTCAGAACAAAGGTCCCAGTTAGCGTTCACTGCCCAACAGTAGCCTGAGCATGCCTGCCTCTGGTCTGACATGGACTAAGACATGGAAATTGCTGTTTCCATGGCTCAAAGGAGACGAGCCACAATTCCTTGCAAGACAGAATCTCCCAGCAGGTCAGAGCCTTTACACCTCTCTCTACCCATCTCTAGAGCCTTGCTGTGTCCCAGAAAGATAGTATTGTCTCCCCTCCTTAAAGCCCCATCTTACACAACCCTGCCAGCATTCTTATCTTCAACAGGGCTTTTCTTCAAAATGTATGCAAAATATAGAATTGGGGTTGCAGCAAAGCAGATTATCGTGTTTGTGGGGGCTGATACCATTGCTGGCTATTTTCTCTAGGAATTCACTTGGACTCCCTGAGTGTAGTGGAAGCCTGTGTGCAAAGCAGCTTTCTCTCTGACGATTCATCTGCCCTGTTGTAACAGCTTCCTCCTAAGATTTTTCCAGTAAGTAGCCTGCCTGTATAGTGCCTCGTCTTTCCTTCTTTCTATATTTTGGGGGGTTTTAGATCAGTTTGGGCAAATGTCCTTTTTCCTTCTGCATTTATTTAATCCCTTGAGCAGGTTTTGCTTCTATGCTAGACAGTTTGTGGCACAGATGTAAACAAAGCCTCTCTCAGTCAAGTAGGAGAAGGATTTCGACCCCAAGTACAACAAAGTCAGCCTTATGCCACGGGCCACACTGCGAGAGATATGTGCTCAAGTTTATGACCTGGAGACAGAATGTAAAAATGGGTCTTTATCTGGAAGAATAAAAACAAGGCTCCTGGAGGAAGAGGTCACAGAGGGACTCACTGCAGAAGTTTGGAATGAGGGCAGGCAGACAGGCAGAGACCAGCAGGAATAGAGTCCTATGCAGGAGCTGGCCTCCACGTGCACCGTGAGACCAGGAACCAGCGTCTGTGTACTTCAATCTACTTTCTCTGGATGGGAAGTGATATTTTATTAAAACTGGTAAAAATTAGCTACTCGGAGAATATTGGTCTTTCCCCCCAGAGGTGAGAAATTGAGACCATATGCTCAGGCCTGGTTCTGTTTAGGTGGGTGTACAGCTCACCAAAGGCATAAAATCAACACATTTTTCATTGCTTCCATAATCAGGGTGTGGGAACATTGAAATCCTACTGAGTCTTGCCTTGGCCTAGTGTAACTTATGTTATTAACAAATGTTAAACTTTCAGTGGCCCTACATTGAAAGGCTTCATAATCAAGAGCAACCAAGATTTATGAAATACTGAAGAGGAACCTGGTATTTCCTCTGCAGTATCAGCCCTCAGGGATCCTGATAACAATAGTGGAAGATGGGATTTTTTTTTTCAACCCTTCTTTGGAGATGAGAAAACCAGGGATTCCCAACCCCTTGAGTCCTGAATCCTAGTACGTGTCATGGATGTATAATAGGATAAAACATTCTTTGACATATCACAGAGCAGACATAATGTATGTCACAGGCTCATGGAGCATCAAGTTTTAACAGCATTTCTGAGTATTTTATTTTTCTTTTCTAAATTTTGCTGCTATTTGGTCTATAACATCTTTGACATGTCCGGCCTCAGCCTGACTCACTCCACTACCAGGGAATTCACTAGTTTAGCTTTTGAATCTTTGAGTATACAAGAAAGCTTTCAGTCTCAAGACTTGTAATTGGCCTAAAAACGAAACACCATTTTTAAAAAAGGGATGCTCTGGGTCAAATGTTTAAACAAAATCAATGGGCAAAAACAAAGTCATATGAGCACATGGCCAAACTTGTTACTTAGTGAAGGTATCAACCATGAAAACAAAGGAGGAACTCTCAGGTACCTTCAGAAAACCCATCTAAATGTCTCAGAACTCCAGAGAGCTACACTCACCTTTTCCATTACCCACAAGCTCACCTCCAGTCTTCAGAACTATGACCTTGAGAGGTTGAGGCAACCATTCTTCTCAATGGTCTTTCAGTGGCAACCCTCTGTGACTTGCAGGTCACCTTCAGAATTCTGTGCATGGACTCATTATGAAAATGGTAGGCTTGACGTATGAGAAACAGTGATGAACATCAGGAGTCAGCCTCCCTTCTCCACAGATAAGTTGTTTGACTTCGTGTTGTTTCTTCCAATGGCTACTTTCTTAATGCACACCCACTAGCATGCACGCATCTTCAACATATATTCCAGCAGCCTATCACTACCCAATGGAGCTTCTCTTCATACATACATTCACCCACCTATTAGTCCCTTTACCCACTCATCCACCTCCTCTACTACCAATATATCCACCCATCCATCCACCCATCCATCCATCCATCCATCCTTCTGCTCATCTGTCCATCACCCACCCACTCATCCATCCATCTATTCAATGTATATTTATTGAGCTCCCACAATGTGCTGCTACACTGGAGGGAAGGAGTGCACGAGGTAAGCACACCTCTAATTTTGCAAACTTTGGGTTAGTGGAAGGGAAAAGACAACATAACTCCCCAGCTATGAAGCGCCACATTCAAATAATCTTATACACTCATCGTTTCCCTTCAAAATATTTCCTCAACCTCCCGATAGAGAACGGGATGGGAGACAGGGAGGTAGACATTGCTGTCAGCTAGTTTGGTTTGGCAAACCTGTAATCATCTCCCTAGTAATTTCCCTCAAGCGTCTAACATGCCCTGAGATGACCGTTTGTTTCCTTGTTCAGTTGATGGTCTTCCCTTATTCCATGAGGTTGAAAGCTCTGGGAAAAGCTGATCTGTGTCTAGCTTGTTCACCCCATGCTCCTAATACCAAACAGAGTCCCTAGAACCACTACTCCTCCAGTGTGGAGTGGAGTACCACCATATTTGCTGAGCCAAAGAATGGCTACCTCCAACCACCCCGCCCGGCCCCTCCTGTCAAACATTATGAAGGCAGGAACACTAGACTCACTCTGAGCTCAGTTTTTATAAATGTGCCCACCCAGAGGATATTGCTATTGTTTTGTGTTGTAATCATTCTAAGTGCCCGTCTATTACCTAGCTAATCCTTAGGTTTGGGAGAGAAGTCTAATTCATTTTAATAATTTAATCACTGGTTAACAATTAAATCTAAGTCCAGGGCTAACTTGATGATTTTGCAACACCCCCCCCCCCCAATGCCTACCCATCATCTCTTTTCCCAGAAATAGGTGTCTAGCATAAAACCCATGTGCTTAGTACTTGGCTATAAAAGTACATGAATAATCTCTCACCTTGATCAAGGAAGAGTAAAATGGAAAACTTAATCCCCAGGTGGCTTCATGGGAACTGAAAAAAATAAATAAATGGAGCTGCTGACATTGTCCAGTGCTGATAACATTTTCCTTTTATAAAACAATCATTATTTTTGTGCTCACGGCATGCTTTGTAATCACTTCTTACCATCATCCCATATATCAGCATAGCCTTTTATCCCTTCTGAGGAAGCTACAGTTGAGGTCAAGAGTAGCTGAGGACCTCCTGCTTGAGACAAGGCTGAGCCCTGGAGTGGGTGGACATGCAAAGAAGCTTTGCTGTACACTTACTCCCCAGTGCAGAAGGGAACATTTGTATTCTGGATGGGTTTTTTTTCCCCCACCAACAGAAAAGCAACATCCTCAAGAAGTTGTTGTCAGGGTCAGAAGAGAGGGCTGCATTCAGCATACCAGAACCCCACCCCCACAGCATCTCTGTTCGATGGCCCTAGCAATTAAGGATGTCATCTCTCATCCCCAAATCGTAGACAAGGTGGGGGCAGTTGGATGTCACTGGAGGAGACAGAAGATGGATAGCCCTGGGAGGTTCCTCTGTCCTATCGATGCAGACAAACTCATCTCTCTGTCTCATTGTTTACATCACCTTCAATTTGGCCAGATGGACATCATGGAGGAAATTTCGTCTGGACCAGGATTCTTAAAACACTAGCAAAAGGAGCTGGCTCTTGGGAGAAGGGAGGATGGGGCCATTAAAAGTTAGGAGCTGGGGCCATTATGAAATGGTCAGGGCTGCATTGAGGCACAGGGGGATTTCTGCTCGATAATGGGAAATGTGAACACAGGTTAGTGCTGTGATTACAGCATCCTGGAGGGGGTCCCTAAGAGGCCAGGGATAGATTAAAACTCACTCAAGCAAAGCTGAGTGGGGGTGAGGGGCAAGGGATGAGACTTTGGAAAGACACCCACATGAGAAGAATATTTTACTCAATCCGTTGACAAGAAGTGGCAATTTTGAATGTTACCCTAAAAAATAGCAATACTTATACACACTTAGAAATGAGAGAATTGTACTGCTTGAGATCAATTAAATGAAAGCCCAGAACAGAAATGTTTAGAATACTCGACAAGAATTTGCTGTTCTCTAGTATGGTGAGATAGCGGAGTGTTTTAATCCTGGGGTACAATTTAGCAACATCTATCAAGAACCTCAGAAAATCCCTTCGAAGCATGCAAACACGGGCCTGGGGAGATGTCTCAGTGGGTGAGAGATCTTGATTTCCAAGCAAGAAGACCCTTGGGTTGGAATCCCAAGCACTCACACAAAAGCTGAGCGCTAAACTCCAGCCCTTGGAAGCAGAGGCAGACAGACTCAAAGCTCACTGGCCTGCCTGCTTAGCCAAAAAGTAGAGTTTCTGATTCAGTGAGACCCTGTCTCACGGTAGTAAGGTGGAAAGCAATAAAGAAAGACATTTTGCATTCTATTCTGGCCTCTTCATGGGCACACACACACATGCACACACACACACAGGAATCCCACACAATAACCAAATTTATATTCTGAGAAAATATATGTGTACTCAAATATGTATGAGAGAAAGTCTCTCTGTGTGGGGTGTGTGTGTGTGTGTGTGTGTGTGTGTGTGTGTGTATGCTGGTAAAAAAAAAAATTAGGAGGGTTCTTTAAACATTTCCTAATAGAGGAAATGGCAAAATCAATTGTGTATTCCTACCATGGTACTTAGTCAACCTTTAAATATAAAATCATGTTTTCTAAACAAAGTTAATGACATGGGGGAATGATTACAGCATGCTAAGTAAAAAATGCAGGTTACGTTATGAAAACAGATAGGATAGAATTTCAATTGAATATAGAGTAAAAAGCTCAAAAGGAAATAGTCCAGTCATAGTATGAGTGACATTTTATATTCTCCTAAATAGTGTTCAGGTTTTCCGAAGCATCTATTTATTAATATACATTTACATATGTACAAATAGATGTGTTGCGAATGTGTTCTTCTTTCCTCCTTTTTTGTGCCTTGCTTTATTAATGTCAATCATGTGACATCTAATGTATTTAACCATTTACTGGCTATGTATAAATGGATATGTGCTATACACATATAAATATATAAACATGTGGATTCAACCATTTACTTTATTAAACTTTTACTCTATCACTGTTTACTCTTTTTGCTTTAAAAATTATACACGCACAAACAAACACACACACAGTGCTATATATACACACACATATATACACACATATGTATATATAAGAGAGAGAGAAAGGTCCTAATTGTATAGAAAGTCAAGCTTTCCTGCATTTCCAGAGACTTAAGGAGACCAAGCCCAGGTCACAGGAGGCCTCTGGATTACACGTTGCCTTGCCAACTTCTCATCACTAGGTCTCACAGATGAGAAGGGCAGAGAGGTTCCCTCATCCGTGGGAAGACTCTGCTACCCATCTGAGAGTAGAAGCTCTGTGCTCTGGGATTCCGCCAAGTGAAGTCCTTATGGCTAAGATGACCAGTTATACTTAAGACTGGCTTTGACAACAAAAATCTAGACAATTCCTTCATAACGTCCAGGTTTTGCTGTGAATAAGAATTCTCTCGATTGCCTTTGAGCCACTGCACGCTGCATCTGAAGGAGGTTTAGAAGCAGCAGAGTGTACTCACTAGGCTGCTCTTGGGCATGTTTCTATTGGTGGGGCAAAGTCAGTTTCAAACAGAGGAAAGGTTTCGGTTAGCTTACGGTTGCAGAGGGAACAGTAAACGCCATCCAGCTCCAGCGGGTTGTAGCCCGTAGGGAGGAAAGGGCATCCAAGTAGACATGCACTAGAAATAAAGTCTGTCACCTCTTGGTCTCTGGGAAAGGAAACAAAGAACAGGAAGAAGTCAAGGGCTCAATACTGACTTCAAGGACAGACTGACTCAGTTCATCCCACAAGACCCTACCTGGGAGAGTTCCCAACACCTCCAAGTAGTGCCCAAGATAATGGGCAGACCTTCAACTCAGGGACTTCAGAGGACACTTCTGTAGGAGTGACAGTGATGGCCAAATACATGCAATGATTTGGAATCTTTGTTCTAGTTCACTTTAGCCCTGCTCCATCACCAGGGCAACTAAATACTCCTAATTTTCAATTCCATCACTTGCAAAATAATATTAATCTTCCAAAAATATTTTTCAATTCCATATTTTTTTTAGGTCATAGCACAAAATGTGACCTGTCTTTCTTTTACAGCCTACGATTTTCTCTTTCAGGAGGAAAGGTGTTTACGTGCCTAATACTGTGGCATTGTGGGAAGTATGCAGCTATCACAAGCATCTGTTGTGTGCTGTTTGCCCTCCTCCAAATCCTTGGTAGTGGACCTGATGTGCCAGATTTGACCTTAGAAGACTACAGTGAACCTTACAAACCTTGTGAGTGCTCTGAATTCAGCACAGATTTAAGGAATTCTTGGTTGTCATTTTTTGGTTTTGTTTTGTTTTGTTTTCGAAACAGGGTTTTCTCTGTATAGCCCTGGCTGTCCTGGAACTCACTCTGTAGACCAAGCTGGCCTCGAACTCAGAAATCCGCCTGCCTCTGCCCCTGGAGTTCTGAGATTAAAGGCGTGCGCCACCATGCCCAGCCTTGGTTGTCATTTTTAAAAATGTGGACATGATGTAATGGAGATGGTAATCAGAGAAAGAAAGATCTGACCCCATTCTCAAACCTTCTCTCCAACTAATTCCCTCTCCCCATTTCACCGTATTTCTCCCTTCTGGTCCTCAGAAACCTTAAGTTTTACAAATTCATACTCATCACACTGATATGCTGCCGAGAGTTCATTCTGTGATCAATTTTCTTCCCTCATTTCTATTTCTGCTCTTCTTCTCGTATTACAGAATTTCTTTAGAATTATTAGTTCTCAACCATTCTGTGAGGCATTTTCCTACATAGTCCCTTATGAGCAGAAGGGATATGTGATAACCCTGTTCTTTCTTGTGAAAAACTGAAAACTCATCCAGGCACAGGCCTGCTATTGCGGCTGATCAGGAGACTGAAGCAGGAGGATCACAAACTCATGGGCTGTTTGGATGACAGTGAGTTCAGGGCCAGCCAAGGCCACTGAATGAGACTCCATCCCCCAAATTTAAAAAGTTAAAAGGCATCTTGGGGATGTAAGTTCAGTTGATAGAGGGTTTGAAATATCATATGTGAGAGGACTTCAGTTCGACTCGAAGGATGAATGAATGAATCCATGAGTCCAGGCATGAATGGGTAACTAGATAAATGGATGGTCTCTGGAAATAACATCATTCGAGTTCAATACAGATGCAAGTTCTGAACTCAGTCAAGTGATGTACATGCCCAGTAGGTACCCAGATATTGTTTCTCTTTTCTGTGCAGTGAACTAGATAATCACAGCATCCACCCATAATGCAGATGTGAGGATAAAAGGATATAATCACACATAAAATGCTTAGTATGGCCCAACAGCGAGTAAGGGTTCCATTAATGTCAATTACTCCTGTCATTATCACTGTTATTAAATATATGAGATAAAGGCTTTTAATGACTACAGGAAGTGAAAGGAAGCCAACTCCATTTGGACTCAACTGACCCTCAAATCTAACTCACACCACGCCACAGATTTCAGCTGAAGATGAGAGAGGGTATTTTACATAGCACTCTTCATTGCTGGTTAGCCTGACAGTGAATTTGTGAGTTCTCCCCGGAGATGCAAACACAGCTGGTTCAAATCAAATCTACCTTTACCGAAGTTTACAAGTGTTTGAAACCTGCTTTCCAGTTTCTTTTTGGGTGGATCATCCTAGATTGGGGGTAGGGGAGGGGTTCTCACTGTCAAGCTTCTCTGGGGGAGTGGGGAGCCTGTTCTTGCAAGCCTCAGCCAACTCCCCTCATTTCAAGAGTTCAGGCCAGATAAGCTTTGGACAAACACCTGAGGCTGATAGGAGGCTTAATTGAAATGAGCCTGAGCTTAAATGTTTTATGAGGTACGCCCATTGCTAATTTCTTTGGCCAAATTTTCCTCCTGTGCCTTGCTACGCGTGCCTGAGAGAGCCAAGTTTCCCCTGTGTTGCTGCAGTGTGACCTGACTGTATCCCTCTGCCAGATGTTAGCCATTGGGAGCGTCCAGAGCAGACAATGTGGAGACACACAGCCCTACTGCCTCCTATCCTATCAGCACAGGATCCATGGTGTTCCTGCTGTGCAAACCCATCACTTCCAGAAATCCCGGGACTCTCAGTTACCTTAGCCAAGTCCTCAAGGCTGGGGCCAAAGTCTCTCAAACATAATAACCCTGATGTACAAGGCAACACCTAGCGCAAGCATCGTGCCAACCTTCCGTGTGAACTGGAAATGAAACAGACTTGTCTTGGGAAAGAAGAGAGCAGGGGAAAATGTTAAAGCTAGCCTAGCATGGCTGAGGCCCTAGAATCAATCCCCAGCACTGGAAATAAAAAATGTACCCCCACTGGGCAACGTGAATGGGAAGCAGATGGCTCGTCATCTTTCAGGAAGTTGAAAAAGACCCTCCCACACCCATGTTCATGTCACTCTGGAGACATTCCCTTGGCGACTTCAAACCTCTAGACTGAAAATGTACAAATGTGCTTGCCATATCAAATCAAGGATGATTAGCTCCGTAGCCCAACAACGCCGTTAGAAACTTTGAAGCAAGAAACCTGGTGCTGGGGCCATACTTAGGGACCAGAGCAAATTTCAGAAATGTTAGACCAACAGTAACGAGCTGAGAGGCACAAGCTTGTGAGGTAATCACACCTGAAACTCCTCTTCCATATTTGTGTTACTGTGTAAAATGTTCTTGAACAGTCACACCTCAGACAAAGAAGAGTCAATGACCCACTTGCTATATCTACCCAACAGCCAGTTTCTCTCCTCTCTAATCTTTTTTCCCACCCCTTTGCCTCTCCTCTTCTTCCTCCTCCTCTCTCCTTTTCTCTTTTCTTTTTTGTGTTCTTATGTGTATGTACAGGTTCATATATTTTTGTTTATATGTATATGTTGAGGGCAATACAAGATATAGAGTTTTCAAAGTCAGCTATCTTAGGAAATTGGTCCAAGAAACAGTCATTGGGGGCTAGTGTGTCATTTTAACACTAATGCTCATACCTCATGTTCATTGTCATAAGCAACAGCTCTGTGTGTTGTGTTTGCCCTACCATCCTGCCAATATTCTGAGCCTATGAGAAATTAGCATTAATCACCTAAATCTGAAACATTTTAATACTTAAAGCTTTCTGAACATTGACATGATGCTACAAGTGGAGAATAGGATGGCTTACAATCAAAAGACAGGCATATGAGAAACACTGCCCAAGGTTGCATCCAAGAGGGATGTGTCAAAGTTGTTTATGAAATATCAGTGAGTCTCATCTTGGTTCCTCTTCCCTGAGATGGTTTCTTATCCATAAGTGAGCACTTTGAAATCTGAGGAGAATCCAGAGTACTTCTGGTCTCAAGGGTTTCAGTTTAGTGGCATTCACCCTGTACCAAAGTTTCCATAAGTGTTTTCTGATTCAAGAAGAGAAGGCCTTGTCTACTAAGAGCCTGTTTCAAACTAAAGAGAGGGCAGCAGGTATGTGGGTGTTGTATGGCTACCTCACTGGGCTGATGTAAGGATTGCGTGAGCCCCTGGATTTGTACAAGGCTTGTAAATGTAAGGCCCAGACAAACACGCACATTGTCAGGTTCCTCTGTGCTATGTGTGCCAGTCAAGCAACCCAATATTTTTTTTAGGGTGATGTTGACACATGTCAAACACATTAACATTCCGATTGAAATGACTCATTGGTTCAGGAGTCACTGCAGAAGCCCAAGAGGGAATTTGAGGGAGAGGCAGTGTGAATTGTTAAGAAGATTGTGACCTGCAGGCTTCTCTCTGTCTCTGTCTCTGTCTCTGTCTCTGTCTCTGTCTCTGTCTCTTTCTCGGACCCCCTCTCTGAATTGTTGTTGTTATAGAGAGGATACTGCTGCTATATATTGTTATTTATACCACCATCATTGTTACACTAACTGTAAGTCTATCTGAGACCCCAAGCTAGAGACTGAGTAGGAGGATGCTCTCCTCTGTCTTGGCAGCCTCAGCCCACCCTTTCGTATTAGCATATGATAATTTCTGCAGCATCCTCCCTGGCTATGCTATCAGTTCCATTCTCCTAGGCTTTCTCGGGAACTCAGTCTACCCTCTTTAGGTTGATATTAAGATGACAATGCTAGAGGTTGGGGTCAGTTTTGAAAGATGGCCCCCTGCCCTTCAACGTCTTCTCCCCAAGATGGTTCCTTAATTCTAAGGAGAAACATTATCTCAGAAAAAAAATCAAGAGGGACAGCTCTAGAAGTTGAATACACAAGGTTGGCCTCAGAGCACCATACACATACATGTACATGTAGTTACACAGACACAGACACAGACACAGACACAGACACAGACACAGACAAAGACACACACACACACACACACACACACACACAGAGAGAGAGAGAGAGAGAGAGAGAGAGAGCACATGAATATCCACACATGAACACAATTCTCACAATTCTTCATGTACTTGATATGTGTTACTGAAGTTGGTTGTCCAGTTTAATTTGGGTTTTAGAAAGATGCATCTGTATTTGGGGTCCCAATAAAATAAATCCAGAATCTAACATTGACAGCTAAATCTGATCCTCTTTCTGGTGAGATCATCACAGAGCACTCTTGATGTGCACTCTTTCCTGTGGGTTGAAAAGCCTCTCTTTTCAGGATATGGTCTCAGTGAGTGCCTGAGTTCCATAGTCCTTGTCTATGGTTACCATTGGATTAAGCTATATTCTTTGCATCCAAGTCTAAGGTCAACTTCCCCTCTCTGTCATGAACACTATCCCAGGATGATAGACTACTGTCCTCCCCCATCTTTAACTTTTTTTTTTACACATCACTCCTAAGAAGGTTGTCAGAACGCTGTTATCTGCCACCGGATGATCGTCAGCGTCTGAGCCACTGCGTGTTCTTTTTGAAGATGATCAACTTATGGGTTTAGAGTAGAATTCGGTTTCTTTGATACTGTCTCCCCAAGGTCAGATCATCACTGGTCTGATCACCTACCTCTGGTTCAGACCTTTAAATAGGCACTTGTTCCTATTAACAAGGATAAAAGCGGTTCACAGGCTCAGCATCTCAGTGTCGCTGGATAGAAGCGAGAGTGCCAGTCCCTGCTTTCCTGGATGATTAACTACAGAAATGGCTGGGGCTCAGACAAAACCACTGTTGAAGTTCACAAATTTCTAGTACTCATATTCCACTTCATAGATTCTCTCAGCTCATTTGCCTAGGACCCATCTTGGTCTATAGATGCATATAAAGGGCCATGCTCAATGTTTTCCTCAGACAGGATGATAGCATTCTGTGCTCCAAAGCCATGAAAATTATTCCAAGATTTGATTTTTCTATATTCTTCAAGATCTACCAGCAATCCCTAAGCCTGAGCTTTATTCTTGATGTGTCTCACACTATTATTGTTTAAGTTCAGTGGCTTTGCCAACACATTGTGACCCCGCTCTATAATGACGCACTGTGGCCATATGCCCCATCTCCACAAGTCCTGGGCTTGCCGCCCATGCTGTCCCCACCCCTGACTCCCACTCTATGCACAAGGGCCTCAGAAGGCAGAACTTAATTCAGACCAGCTGCCTTTCTTCTGCTGCTCCAGATAAACATGGGCCTGAGCGCACTGTGCTAGCTCAGTTGGACCCATGAGAGAGGTAGTCGAATGGCAAATCCACCTCGCAAGCCTGTAACGTTCTCTCATGGGACACTTGATCTGCCTTTCCCGTCCAGATCTGCTGAGTATTTTAATGTTGTAGTTTGTCTTGTCTGTTTACAACATCGTCAGTATCTATGGCATCTCTCCCAATAAGAGGTCACGAGGACCTTCCCTTGAACTCCAGCTTCTGCTACTTTGGGGGTGACCATCAACTTCTTGGAAACTGCTGCTGCCCCCAACAGTTAATGTCATGTGCATTGTGAAGCTTAGCATTAAAGATTAAAAAAAAAAATAACCACACTTTGTGGTGATGTTTGGTGTTCTTTACACCATGTAATAGAAGAGAGATAGATAGGAATTTTGAAAAATAGATTTCTGGTTGACCACAAGTGGAGAGAGACCGCTGACAGAAACGTTGACCCTCTGAGTAGCTCTTCCAGGCTGTACGCGCTATTGTATGACTTCTTTCCTTCCCTGGGGTTGCTGGGAAGGTCTTTAGGCCTCAGTTCTTTCTGTGGCATTGTTCTACTTACTCCTCAGCTGAGCAGATGCCAGACATCTAGCCCCTGGTTCTGTCATGTATGGCTCCAGGCAGCTCTGAATGCTCACATCATTGTGTCTAGACAGGCAGCCAAAATAGCCTCAAATGAGCCTCCTTCCCTTTCTTCCTTTCTTTCTCCCCCCACCCCTTTCTTTTTCTTTTTCTTTTTCTTTTTCTTTTCCTTTTCCTTTTTCTTTTTCTTTTTTTTTCTTTTTCTTTTCCTTTCCTTTCCTTTTCTTTTTTCTTTTTGTTGTTGTTTTGGTTTTGGTTTTTCAAGTCACAGTTTCTCTGTGTAGCCCTGATGGTCCTGGAACTCACTCTGTAGACCAGGCTGGCCTCGAACTCAGAAATCCACCTGCCTCAGCCTCCCGAGTGCTGGGATTAAAGGCATGTGCCACCACTGCCAGGCTCTCCCCTTCTTTCTTTCTCCCTTTCTCTCTCTCTCTCTCTCTTTCTTTCTTTCTTTCTTTCTCTCTCTCTCTCTTTCTTTCTTTCTCTTTCCTCCATTTCTAGCCTCCGTTTCTCCCTTCCTTATTTCCCTCCCTTCTCTACTTTATCTCCTTATCCCCTCCTTTTCCTCCTTTTTTACTGTCTCCCTCATTTTCCTCTTCCTCCTTCCTCTTTTGTTCTCTCTTTCCTTTTACTTTTTCCTCACTTCCTCCCTCCATCCCTTCTTTCCTTTCTTTCTACTCCTCTTTTCTTCCTTCTTTCTCTCCTCTCTTCCTCTTTTCCTTTCTTCCTTCCTTCCCTACCTCCTTTCTTTCTTCTCTCTCTCTCTCCCCACCCCTTGTCCGTGTCTTGAATTCATCTGGGAATCTCTGTAGTAAATTGAATGCACCATCTTTGCTCACCTGGGCTCACAAATATTGATCCTCACCCAGAATAAGGCTCCAGAGGTTCTTTCTAAGCACTATCTTCATCTGCTGTCAGAATCCTACCTTCCTTTCCATCCCTAGTGGCTAGAGCCTCCTGTGGGGAGACTCTGGACCATCTCCATCATACTGCCTGTCTTTCCTGAGAACCCCTAAGAGCAAAGGCCTTTTTAGGAGAATGACTGTTCACTTTATTGGATGATTGCTATCCTTGCCTAATCATATCAAATGCCCCCTTAAAATCTAGAAAATCTCCTGGTTTTCTAATAAGTCATACAATATCTGTGTTCTTAAGAAACCTTTCAGCTGGGCTTAAGCAACAACTTAATGGCTTGTGACAGGCAATTTTAATTCCCCCTTCCTGGATTTCTCAAAAATCCACATGCTCTTGGGTTCTTCTTATGCTTCTCTGCAGCTTTCTGGATTCCATGTTTTTTTTTGTTTTTTTTTTGTTTTTTTTTTTTTTTGTCTGCTATCAGCCAAGATACAGAATAGAGCATTTTACTGGTTAACAGGAAGTCTCCATCACACAGAACCTTATAATCATTTTGGTATACTTTTATTCTGGGTGTGTCCTGGGAATGACTACATTGATCTGTAAGCTCTGCTCCATCTTGCTTATGCCATTCCTTGCTCCCACCCTTCCTCCATCCTCCTTATCCCCCTCCCCTTTCCCTCTGGGACAATAAACACATTCCTCATTCTGCTTCCTACAAGATGTAATGTTCCTGTCATGCCCTTTGGGACCGCAGTCTGCATCTGAGAATTCTATGAGGGCATTCCTGAGAGACAGTCTGGTGGATTCTCTTATGTGTCATGGAATTAAACCTAATTACTTTTGATTTAATTGTACTTACCTTGGTGGGCATGATAGTCTTTGATTAGAAAAAAAATGGGAGAAAGGAATAAACAAAAGCATAAAGGGAAAGCACATGGCAGGAGCGAGAAGAAGGAAAGAGAGAGAAGAACGGGAGAAATGCTTACAGGACTTTGTGGTTATCTTCCGGAACACCGTTTTGAACTGTCCTATGTGCAGATGTTCCTGGGAGTGTTGGTGGAAAGCTGATCTTTGTGGCGTTTTTCATCCAAAAGCCCTGACCTAAGATGATCAATAGGGCTGCACTTTGTAACCATGTCCTTGATCGACTGGGCCACATTACACTCTCCCTTTAAAAACACTTCCAGAACATACCTAAACTGGGAGGAAATGACAGCGTCGTGTACTACTGAGCATAGACAAATCAGATAGCGGGTATCGCTATTTGGCTTTTCTTTGGTCATTTTCTTTAAACTTCATCAGGATTATTCTATCAGTGTTTTGGTAGTTCATTCTGGCCAATGAAACTGATGTCATTTGAAGGAGCACAAGGATTGGACACCATGGACCACGGTCCTTTTTTAAAGCCAACCTTTGGGGTTTTTGTTTGTTTGTTTGTTTGTTTTTTAACACTATGTTACCTGGTACCTCATGCAGGAGAACATTGGCCAAGTGACTAGAGAGTAGCAAGGCCTCTTTGGAAGATGTTGTTAATGATACATTGCTAGAGAATTCTTAGGAATTTGCTTGGAGCCAAAGAGGATAAGGACTTATCACTGGGAGACACAAACAAGAGCCCACCATGTGATCTCCTGTATACTTCAGAGATGGCTTACCTATGAAGAGAGCACCTAGTCCAAGGGATGAGGCAGGAGGCAAAGGCCAGTAAACAAGATGACACTGATAAAACTAACCTTGGCTGCTCATAAAGCCACTGTCACAAGCGGAGCCCAGAGCCCACACTCCACCTCCATTCCTTCTCTGAGAATCACTGACACGATTACCACCTTCCTCTTCCTGCTTGCTGGAGTGCTGGCATGCTTCTCTTTCCTTTGAGAACCGCGCCCAGCTGGAAAAGACCTTGAGAGCAGCCAGAGCTCACTGGTCTGATCCCAGGAATAGAGACTGGACCCATAAATCTTGGAGCAATCACATGAGCAGCTGACCATGACCGAAAAAAGAAACCGCAAGAGCAGGCATGAAATTTGACCTACACACATTGTGCGTGGCCTGAAGGGCCTCTGGAGGTTGACAACTCCTGCTCTGTCTTGTTGCTGCTGGACCCAGAGCAGATTCGGAATCCATGACTTGCTTATAAACTATTCCCTTGGTGTCTTGGTTCAGTATCCCCACACCACTTCTAAGTAATACCTCATGTCATGTACTAGACAAGGCCCAAACTTACTATGTAGCTGAGGATGACTTAGAACTGATGACCCCACCCTCTGCCTCTAACTCCCGTGTCCTGGGTTCCCAGACCTGCACTACTGTGTCCAGTTACGTGGCTCTAGATGCCAACCCAAGACCTTCTCCATCCTAGGCAAGGGGTCTAGCAACAGTATATTCCAGTTGCCAATCATTGCTTTTCTACTCTTGATTACCTATTTAGAACTGACATTTAACTATCCTTGGCTCTTCTGAATATTTGCCCATCAAATGAGAAAATCTGTACAGTCAGAAAGCTAACTTCTTCTCAGGGAAATCTGACACTTCTAATCACGTGGCCATTTCCCCAAGAGTTCCTCTCCTCATTTCTTTCAAGGTCCCTGCAAGTCAGTTGAGAGCCATGTAAGGAGTTCATTTATTTAAGTTGGTAAAGGCATGTGTTGTTCTTCACAGAAGACAAAAGTTGAATGTCTTTTTTGGAACCAATCAATGCTGTTTCAGAAGATCCTACCTGAATGGAAAGTTCTATAAGGGACAAATGCAAAGGTCAGTCCTCTTTGTATCCATAGCTGGGTCTCCTGCTAAACTAAAAACAAGTTTGGGCAGGAACTGTTATACAGGATCTGGATAACTCAGAGGCCACTGGGCTGATGATGTCATCATATTCCATGGAGATATTAATTTTCAAAATCCCCAAGAAACATCTCGGGGGCACCTGTTTATCGTCTCATAGTGCATTGCACATATTACACATACATTTGTAATCTCAGAGAAAGATAACAAAACACTTTTGCTAGGAACTAGGTTTGGTGTGCTCTGGGCTCTGACTCATGACAGTTGCTTACATGAGATGAAAGCAGAATCATGCACCCTCTAGAGAACTCTTCATACTGGCTTGCTGTACTGCTGCTGGTTAATAGATGTGACTTAACCTTCTGTAGCATTCCTGAGGTCTAAGAAAGGGCTCACAGCTTGTATAGTGTCATGATATGGACCTTCCATTCTTTAGCCGAGGATATGGAAAAATGCTCCAACAGCCTCTGTCACATTGTTTAACGCACCTTGGGAGCCTTCCCTTCATATCAGGGATAGTCTAACATGACATATCTTCAATTAAAGGGTGATGTCAGTTGACACAATGCCACAGAGCCCAGTTAAATATTGTTCCTTAGAAAATAAGAGCAGGATTCAATCCTGAAAACATTGGTAGTGGTCCAGGGCCTGAGTCATTTGGCTCTCTCTGAGCGTCTCTGCTAGCTAGGACTTGTCAAGGAACACAACTTCTGTTCATACATGGAAACAAGAAAGAAAGAAGCAGGAAAAAAAATAAGCAATTTAAAAAGAGTATACTACTCGAGGGATCCATGGTTTTATCACAATTCATGCCAATTCTAAGTGTAGATTTTTTTTTTAGGCTTTAGTAGAGACATTCAATGGCTCTGCTGGATGCAAAAGGCAAGATCCAAACTCCATGTCCTTTCAATATGTAACGTATTACTTAGGCGCTTCGGGTTTTCACTCCCTTGGTTCTTGCAAAGGAGCTGGAGATGGAAAGATTAGATTGACTCTAATTTATGAGCACTTCTCATCCCAATGGGAGAACTTGGACTCTCTTAGATATATATTAAACAACGCTGTCATGAAAAGTTAGAAGACGGAACCAAGAGCTCCCTACACAGGTTACTACAGCTGAAATTTTATATATAATGAAGAAGCAGAAGAGACAAAAGAAAAAATAGCTAACCTTCTACAGAGAGAATGCTGTCTCCTGATACTGCCACAAATGACCTTTTGAGCCTTAAGTCCACAAAATTGCTTTGTAGTAGAGTCCTGGAGACCAGAAGTTTGTCACACGTCTCATTGGGCTAAGGCCAAAGCCTCATGGAAGGCTCTAGAGGAAAAATTCTCTCTTCAAATTGTAGAGGCCACTTGGATCCCTGGGTTACTGCTCCTCTCCTCTGTCTCCACATCTAAGAGAAATAAGCTTCATCCTTCAGGTCATCCTGGTGACATCTGCTACCCTGCCAGCCCCACCCCGCACCATCAAGGACCTCTGTGATTCTGTTGAACTCACTGGATAATTGAGGATAATCTCTCCGTATTAAACCCAGCTGATTAACAACTTTAATTATACCTGAAAGTTTAATACATCTTTGCCATGTGAAGCAATGTAATCACGGGGTCTTAGGGCTTAGAGCACAGGCAACTTTGGGTGAATATTATTCTATGAAAGATACTTTCTACTTTACCCTGTGAAACCAGTCAGACAAAGTAAGTTGCAAATATGAACGCCTCCTCTGCCTTATTATTTTTTTCTCACAAGACAAAAACAACTGAAGTCTCCCCGTACAGCAATTCCAAGAGAGAATGTGGACACTTTAGCAGGAGGAGAAAGGTGGTTTCCTTCTAATGTCTTCTGGTTATGAGCCAAAGATTCTTAACTAAAAACTTGCTGAAAGTACTGCTATAAACAGACGACTATTAAAGTTAAATAGTCATCAAGTTAAGTTAAATTCAATTTAACTTAAATATTTATTAGGAGTGAAAGCGAACACAAGGATTGAAAACTCAAATCCTTATTTCTTAAGTGTCTCATTTTACAACAATGTATTTCTGGCTGTTGGGAGGCAATTTCCGTGGTTTTATTAACCTGTAACAGGAGGGTTTGTAACTCTAAGCTGGAATATCTAGGACTAAGGGAGTTAAGGGAAAATAAAACACAAACCAAGACAACCCTGTTGCCTTGTGAGCTAAAAGGAATCAGACAAAGATGACCACCTTATGAAACTCAGGTAATCGGACCCATTGAATCATCTTTTCTTGTTAAAGGTGTTCAAACAATGACGTCATACATTCAAAAGCTTTAGTTGGTTCTGAGTTTATCCCAGACATCATTTGGTGAATCAAAGACATAGTCATTTTGAAGGAGGAAAGTCAGTCACCTCCTCTTGTGAAGTGTATAGGTTTAGACAATGCAAGTGTAAGTACTTAAAATAATAAACTTGTTTATGGTGTGTGTAACATCAGTTCCTCTACCCTACTAGGCATACAAGTAAAAGAGGGCCTCAGTCTAAAGGCCCTTTGTGATCTATTAATTTTTCCAAATTTCAAATAGACCTACATTTAAATGTTGGAAGTCTGAGTTCTGGCCTGAGTTCTTCGCAGTCTTTAGGCTTCCAAGAATGGGAATTTATCTGAGAAGTGGCGTGCAATATGGTCACAACCCTACATATTCCCATTTTGACAGAGGCACACCAATATAAGATCAGGAAGTTCTATACTTCTACTGGTCTTTATGTGAATTCTCCTGATGTGTAAACACATAATTAATCTGGCTAACAGTAAAATATCAGAAATGAAGCCTGAACCTTGAGATGTGTGGAACAGTGATCTGGACAGGATGTAGTAGGCTCTTCCTGGTACACCATGGAACTCACCAACCCAGCTTGGGAAAACTAGTCTCTTCTCAGGATGGAAGCTCACCCACCCCTGAAGGAAACATCTCCAAGGCTTGATACAAGAGTCAATATATTTATCTATTTTGAACACTCCATGTGGTCCCAAGCAAGTGGACATATGTCTTGGGGATTCTAGGGATATAGTTCTCAAATATCATTATTTTCAAGCTTTATAGTATAATCAGACAATGCCAATTCTTACCTCAAGATCATATAGATTTGTGTGTGTGTCTGCAGAGCTATCTTTTAAAAATAAAGTCCTATATCATGAGATTTCTATAGTCATTAAAACATAAAAGTAAAAGTTGTATCTCGTTTTTAAAATTGTGTATATGTCCATATGTGTGCTATGACATGCATGTAGAGGTCAAAAGACAACTTATATGAGTCTGATCTTTCCCTCTACCCCGTGGGCTCCCTAGGATTAAACTCAGATATCTAGTTTGGTGATAAGGACAGTTACCTCCTGAGTGACCTTTCCAGCCACCATTATTTATTTAAATATCTGGTTGTCTCAGTATCCATTTTTTGAAATTCTGTTCCCCATTTATTAATCTGATTAGCATTGTTGAAAACTGTTTTATCATGGACGCACTATTTCATTCCTGAACTATCAATTCTATTCCATTGACCTATCTATCTATCTTGTTTTGTTTTTGTTTTTTTGTTTTTGTTTGTTTGGTTGGTTGGTTTGGTTTTTCGAGACAGAGTTTCTCTGTTTAGCCCTGGATGTTCTGAAACTCCCTCTGTAGAGCAGGCTGGCCTCGAACTCAGAAATCCTCCTGCCTCTGCCTCCCAAGTGCTGGGGTTAAAGGCATGTGCCACTTATTTATCTTTATATCAGCACCACATAGTGTCAGACACAGTCTCCATCCTCCAACTTTGGTATTATTTGCCGTGATTTTATCTATTTAGAGTTCTTGTATTTCTATAGGGCTTTTAGAGTCAGCGTGTCGGTTTGTGTGTCAGGAGTCACTCATAGCATGTATTAAGTCTAGATTTGGCACATGGAGTTTACAAGTGTCTGAGCTGCAATAGTCTTAAAGGCATGGCTCTTTATTGGGTGAATGGAATTAAGCAGACATTGTTGATGGTGGCAGAAAATCCGTTTTGCTTTCTGGGTTCATGAAACTGGCTACACATCTGACAGAGGCATCCTTGAGCAGGTGGTAAGCAGAAACTGGTGCTAAGACTAATATCTGTTACAAGCATCTTAGCATTCCTAGCATTCCTCCTTTCTATCAAAACCAACTTTCCACTGATTGAAACCTTCTAATGTAAGTGTGTTCTTTCTGCTGTCACCTTAGCCTATAATGGTTTCTCAACATCTTTCCCTCTGTATGCACCAACCCTTCCTCGGTATAAGACTCATCTCCTCTCACACTGCCACCTCACAGAAGCCTCCTCTCTGTAAGTAAAACCTGGGAAGAAACTCCTGGAGAGCCACATATGTTTTCTCTTTCCCAGATCTATAACCTCACTGGGTGTCACCTCTTCTTGAGGGCCTGTCCCACCATCTAGAAAATTCTTACCCAGTCTCCCCTGTCCCTGGGAAGAGAGAGGGGTCAGAAAGGCTAGACTTGTTTTCTTCCAAAGGATCATTAGGAAAAGTTTGAAGTGGTTGGACCTTGATCTGCTAATTAAAGGAGAACAAAGACATGGTCTTGTGCACAAGGCAGGTCAGTCATGCATGAGGGATGGTCTGGGCAAAGGTTGGATAGGAAGAGCTTCAACCCAAAGCAGGACATCACAGAACAGCTCAGTGTCTGAATGCAGTGTAAAATGACCTCCACCTCCCCTTCAGATGCACGATCTTGTTTGTACAACCATGGGGCAGACACAAATACCTGGGAGTGCTCCTTTTTTTTTTTAACACACACCTGACCCAATGCCATTTTCTCTTCCATTCTCTTCCAGTTGAAATGAAATGAAAGCAAAATAGAAAGGCCCGGGTTCATTGTTGAAGCTCCAGGAGAATTTATGGAGACCTCACTGCAAAAAAATTCAGCCCTGACTAAAGCTCAGATTAAGTGTGTTCATCAGAAGTAAGACCTCTATTCCTTGAATTGGAGTGTGTGTGTGTGGTGTGTCTAAGGTCATCTATTTAGAGTATTTAGAGTCACCAACAATCCTCTATATGTATATAAGCACCACTCCCTCAAGAGGAAGCTCTTCCCATGTGTGTGTGTGTGTGTGTGTGTGTGTGTGTGTGTGTGTGTGTGTGCATATGTATGTGCTTGTGTATAGGGGTAAATGTACAAGTGCTGGTGAAGTTATATACGTATATACATGCATGTGAAGGCCAGAATACATGATCAGATGTTGTTCCTGAGACAACTGACCTTGAGCTTGCTGAAGAGGCAAGCCTTGCTAGTCAGTGACTGCAGTGATCCTCCAATCTCCACCTCCCATCCCTGAGCTTATGAGATCAACCTGTTTTTCTTGGGTTCTGGTGTTCTTACTCAGGTCCCCATGCTTCCAAAGCAGGCACCCTGCTGTGTTCCAAGCCCTATTTCTTTAGAATCCCAAGTGTCCTTAGAACTCACTTTTAGCAGCAGAAGTAATACTAGCTGTTGGAAAGCAGGGGAGCTTTCCCATCTTTACCATTGCAGGATCCAGCTCTCATTGGAGAAGGCTCAGGATAGACTAAGTATGAGAAAAAGTGTCAACAAGAGAATCGGTTTAATTTGAAAAGTTGTGTTGCATGGGTTGATCTCCTAGGAGAGCAAGACCTTTGTTCTACAGTCATAGTAGAACAACTGTGTGTGTGTGGCCCTCAGGAAAGAGATGGGGAAGAAACTGCCCGTCGACCCATTTCTGTGTGTTCTCTGCACAGATTCCAGGAACACCCTCTCAGGAAGAGGTTCGAGAAACTTCCAGAATGTCTGTTTTCAGAATGTCATTTCAGAATGTTGGGGTGAGAAACATGTTGTTTTATAGAAGACTAGGAAAGCAGGACCTGAGTCAGGTGTTCCTCCCCTTGCTATTTGAATATTTCATAGGGTGGGGGCACTCATTTTCTTGGGATACAGATAATACATTGAGCCACTATGCACATTATGCAATAAACTTTCAGCAGACTCCTGCAGAGCCACCAAATTAGTCTAGGTCTCACCCACATTCCACTCTGTCTCACACTAATCACGTGGCGGCGTTAAGAGACTAGTTGGGCTTGTTAACTCCCCTAGGTCTCCTGGGTAAATGTCAGCGGGGTGTGAAATGGGACCCTTGTGCACGAGAGAATGAGCTCCTCCACAGTCGGTTCATTCCAGCTAAGAAGAATGGGATATCCAGAGATACTCAGGCTCCCTGGCATGTTGACTCCATTCACATCCACCCATTAATACCCATCTTCAACAAAACCTGCAAAATTTGGTCTGTTTGCTCCACTACAGTCAGATTTGAAGATATATATCACTGAAACAAACAAACAAACAAACAAACTCAGCAAGACCTTCTTATTTTATTTTACTATTGTATGTTTTGAGACATCTTCTCCTCTAGTTCCAACTGGCCTTTAATTGGATGTGTAGCTGAGGCTGTCGTTGAACTATTGACTCTCCTGAGATGTCAGTCATCCATGGCCACACCCAAGTAGGTCTTCATGGCTTAGCACTCTATTGCCTTAATCATTTGGCCACCCGATCCTATAGGTTTCCATATTTTAAAGACCTAACTAAGCATGCCATTCTAGCCTTTCGATATGTACACAAGATTCCCCTTACTAAAGCTTCATATGCATTGGAGTCTACCTAAATTTTTAAAATGTTATTTACATTTTCACAAAATTTTAAGACATTATTAGAAAGAGAGAAATTTCTATTCCTTGGCACAAATTTGGGAATGGGCCATAAATACAAAAACTGTTTGTTGGATTAGAGCTCACTAAGAGGCCTCTTCCTGGGGCTTGTGGTTAAAGAGGAAACAAGTAATTACTGCCCACCAGTTTTGGAAATATTGATGCTTGATGAGAAGTCATTCTACAGAAATAATAATGAAAGAGAACTGGAGAGATAGTAGACTCGCCACAGGAACCAGGGCCCTTCCTTTGGTGCAGTCTCCAATGCCACCCTCACCCTCCACCTTTGGCTGACTCAGTGTGTGTGGAACTTCTTCCCTTGTGATTCCCTTTTAGGCAAGTCTTCAAAAAGGCAGGCAAAACCCAGTCACATGCAGTGAAGAACCAGGAGTCTTTTAGGTTATTATGGCCCCTAAATATGTATTGTTAGTAATTTTCAGTCCATAATCCTTAGCTACATTTATAATTCCTCTAATAAAAGTGATAAATGTACCATAATATGCTAATGTTCCACATATCTTATAAAGCATAAAAGCTAAACATTAAGAAAATCAATATGCTAATATTGCCCCAACTTCCAAGAGGAAGCCATGAATTTCCCCTTGGGAAACTTGGTTTTAGAGAAAGGGCATAAAAAGCATAGCAGTGGAGCCCCTGGGCAGAGATGAAATACAGGACAGAGAAGGGTCTCCAGGGAGATGTCATGTAAAATGAGCCAGATATCAGTAGGGTAGATAAAGGGAGGAACAGGGATCTTGTGCAAGTGTGTGTTCTTGCATATCATGCCCAATAGAGATAGGACCCAGGAGCTGAGAGAAAAGAAAAGGAAGAGAAAACCCAGAATGATTCATACAAAGTCCTCTATACAACCAAGTTGAAGCTCTGTCCACTGATCTATAAAGATCCATCAAAGGAGATCTGTAACATCTCAACTTTACCACAATCACTGATGCTCTACTGGCTAGATACAGAAAACTGTGGTGAACTATGAGAACATCAAAAGGACACCATACTTAGACAGACTCAGTCAAGACATAAACAATGGAAAGTCACCAGCCTCTAAATGGGCTTGGACAAGAGCTGTCCATGCTAAGAGAATGTCACACCCATCTTGTTTGGTAAATGGAAAAATGATCTTGGAATGATGAGTGAGCACACGATATCAGGCAAAAGATTACCTTGTACCTAATGACAGACAAGGACCTAATGGTGCTGGTCTTATAAGGCAGCCCAAAGAGCAATGGTGTTCTATTTTGCATTCTGTTGCTGAGTTGAATATGATAGCCAAAGCAACTTATGAAAGGAAGGATTTATTTCACTTTACAGCTTTACAGTCTCTTGTGAAAGAAACCTAGGGAAGAAACTCAAGGTATGAACCTGAAAGCAGAGGCTATGGTGGAGTGCTGCTTACTGGCATGCTCCCCATGGCTAACTCAGTCTACTTTCTTGTATAAATCAAGACCATCATCTCAGCGGTACCACTACCTGGGCTGGGCCTTCTACATCAATCACTAATCAAGAAAATACCTCACAAACTTGCTTTCAGGGAATCTGGTGGAGACAATCTCTCTGGAGTCATCTTCCCAGAAGACTCCTGTTTTTGTGTCAACTTGAAAGAAATAGAACCTAGCCAGCATGCATGGGGAGCAAGCAATGGGGTTTGACAAGGAAGTTCCATGGTCACTCTACATGATCTTTATGGAGGGAGCTGGATTAGATGAGGGTGATGGCCATAAAGACACAAACAGACATCTGACTGATGCTCCTGGCAGCACATGATGTATATTTTGGAAAGATATGGGGACTGGGCTCCTGATGTTTCCAGAACTTTCCACTGAACAGCATATTGAAACAGGCTCCACGGAGCAAAGGGGAAAACATCTCGTCTCTAGGCAGCAACAGAGTTAGCTACTTGTAGGTCTAAGATAGATCCTTTAGAGGATCTGAGATGTTCTTGAGTTCAGATGCAAAGGAAAGTCTCTTGCATTTCTCTCTGCCTCTACTAAGTGGATCCAAGCCTGGTGCTGCCTTCCAGAGGAGCATGGAGCTATTAAAAGCCTTAATGAAACCTGGAAGTGTGGTATTGATCGGGGGGTGGGGGGTTCTTCCAGTCACCACTGGGCCCTAGGGTGACTCAAAGAGCCCAGCACAGACGTGAGTCATCGTTTATATCCTACTGTTGCCTGTAAAGAGGACACTCACCCTGCAGCTTGGAGGACCACCTGGGAAATGGGTGTGGTGGACTCCTGTTGATTACTGAAGTGAGACCATCCCTTCGTGGGACCCATCCCCTGATGCTTTTCTTTACCTAGATCCAGCCCCAATCTCCTCTTCTTCTCTGTTTCCTTCTCCCTGATTCTTTGGTCAATGGTGGTACCTCAGGCCCTCTCAAAAAACAACAGAAAAGTTGCATGGATTAAGCAAGAAATCACATGGTAAGTTCAGCCTCCATATTAGGGACTTTCATGAGAGACTCACAGGAAAGCTTTAAATATGGACAGTGTTACCCCAGTTATCCACAGGAGAGATGAAGTTTGGAGATGAGGAATTAAACCCCAAGTCTTATCACTAACACATGGCAGGCCAACAATATCCCAGATAGTGAAATAATGTTTTGCATTTATATGGCACTTCTATGTGTTAAGCAAAGATCTACTTGGTATATAAAGGCTAATTCATACAGCTCTCATGTTGCATCCCCAGGAGAGATAACAAGAAGGTGAAAAACCCTTCATAATCTCTCATGATCCTCAGATTTGAGATAAACCAGGTAGAAAGATCTGGGGTTTAAACTAAGTCTCTGTGGTCCCTCTTAGTGCCCTAGGTACACCTCAGAATGATACATTTTCCTTATATAACTTTGCATGTATCATCATTAGGAGACAATAGTTTAGAAGCTAGTGTGAAGTTCAGTAGTGTGACTCAGGAAGGAGAGGTTATCAAAGAATGACTGTGCTCATTGCCATGTGTTATCATATGTATCTCCAAGGGCAGAGAGCACAGAATTCTAGATCCTTGTCACGTAATTACCTGTGATCTGCAAACACGTGGCTTAAGTCTTCTGTGCCTCAGTTTCTTCTCTGGTAAAATGAGTTAGTCACTCCTACATGAGGACATTCTGTGGAAATCTAGCTCTTGGAGACCTTCACTAATCTCAATCCCTGTCCTCTTTCCAAGGAGAAGAGGTTAAAGTGAAAGAAAGGAGCATACAGGGGTTTCTTTTACATTCCTGAAGGAAGCTCTTACTGGGATGCTCTTACACAAGACAGATTTTCTAAGGCAGATCCCAAGGAGGAGCTATGTGAGAACTCAGCAGGATGAGGCAAGGCAATGTGTGCAATAAGAAACATACAATTTGCTAAACACATGAAACTCAAGAAGAACAAAGACCAAA